>NC_080418.1:144487038-144787038 GCF_029873635.1 Malania oleifera
TCTAGAAATTAAAACATTTAATTGTCAATCTGCTGAGTGAATACTGTTCCTTTTAGTCAGTCGGTTGGACTGTCTAATTTATCAGTCGGCTGAGTGAACACAGTTCATTCAGGTCAGTTGGTTGGACAGTTCCATTTTTCAAAAACTTTCATTTTTAAGGTTTTGAACTTTTTTTGTTTGAAAAACTCAAATGTGACTTTTAAAATCATTTTCCAGGGTTTTCAAAAATTGGTCTCTAAGTCTATATTGTATCCTAAAGAGCTTCAAAGTATTTCATAATATATATAAACATAAAGTACTTACATAAAGACTTCTTAAGACTTTTACATTCTAAACACTTAAGTCTTCATGCTTGCTTTGTCTTCAAGCTTTAATATACTTTGAGCTTTCTCTTTAATATCCATGCTCTCATAATATTCAAGCTTTAATATATCATCTTGGAATCCATGTCTTTAAGCTTCTTTTGATCATATTTCTTTGGATTTTAAGCTTTCAATGGATCCTTGTGAACACTTGACCTTGCTTTCTCAAAGTTGAGTCCTGAAATGTCATCACTTAACCCCATATGTTAAGTTCCTCTTGTTTGTTGTCATCAAAACAAGATGATAAGCTTTGTAAGGCCAACACTTAGCTTACCATTCCTCCCAAATCTCATAACTACTTTCATTGGTGCAATTCTCAAGCATACATAATCTTCTACATCAAACTCTAGTTTCCGTTAGCTGGTATTCACATAACTTTTTTGCCAACTCTGAACTGTTCTAATTATTTCCTAGATAAATATGATTTTCTCAAAAGTCTATTGTATGATCTCTAGCCCTAAAATTTTATTTTCACCTACCTCATCCTAATACAGTGGAGATTGACACCTTTGACCATACAATGCTTCATATGGTGTCATTTCGATACTGACCTAATAGCTGTTATTATAAGCAAATTCCACTAGTGGCAAATACTGAATCTAACTACCTCCAAAATCCGGTATGTAAGCCCGAAACATATCTTCCAGTATCTGAATTGTTCGCTCTAATTGTCCATCATTTTGGGGATGAAACGTTGTACTAAAATTCAACTGAGAACCCAAGGCTCTTCGTAAACTCTTCCAAAACTAGGATGTGAACCGTGGGTCCTAATCTGATACAATGGACACGGGCACGCCATGAAGTCTAACTATCTTCTGAATATACAACGCTTCCAACATATTCATGGAGTAGTTAACCTTAATTAGAAGAAAATGAGTAGTCTTCATCAGACGGTCAACCACTACCTAAATGACGTTTTGCTCATGCAGTGCTAGTGGCAATCTTGTGACGAAATCCATGGAGATATGCTCCCACTTCCATTCTGGAATGTGAAGTGGTTGCAACGTTTTTACCGGTCTTTGATGCTTAACCTTCACTTGCTAGCATGTCAAGCACTGCTCTACGTATCGAGTAATTTTTCTCTTCATATTATTCCACTAGAAAGATTCCTGTAGATCCTTATACATCTTAGTGCTTCCTATATGCACCGTATAAAGGGAATGATGAGCCTATTCTAAAATAGTCTTTTAATCTCAACATCATCAGGTACACATAGTTTGGTACGGAACTTCAAAACTCCATCATGTGAAATATTAAAATCTGCCTCCAGTCCACTCCGCACTTTGTTCATAATCTTTATTAACTCTGTATCTTTTATCTGAGCAGTCTTAATCCTCTCCAGTAAAGCCAGGCTAGTAATGAGTGCTTGATGATTTCCCTTTACCAATTCCACACCAAAACTTTCTAGATCCATCCTGATTTGATGTTGAGTTACCATTGCTGATACCGATGCACTCCTTGACTTTCGACCCAGCACATCGACTACCACATTAGCTTTCCCTAGGTGGTAATTGATGGTAATGTCATAATCCTTTATCAATTCCAGCCATCTCCTCTATCTTATATTTAGTTCTTTCTGCTTGAAGAAATACTTAAGACTTTTGTGGTCCGTAAAGATCTTGCTCCTACCACTATATAAGTAGTGCCTCCAAATTTTTAACGCATAAGCCACTGCCGAAAATTAAAAATCATGTGTCAGATAATTCCTCTCGTATTCCTTGAGTTGCCGAGAAGCATAAGCCACAACTTTTCCTTATTGCATCAAAACACACCCAAGCCCTTTCTGGGATGTATCACTATAAATCACAAAGCCATCATTTCTCGATGGAACAGTCAGCACTAGCGCAGTAATGAGTCGTTGCTTTAATTCTTAGAAGCTCTACTCACAATCATTAGTCCACTCATACTTTACATTTTTCCTAGTCAACCGTGTTAGAGGACTCGATAGTTTTGAAAATCTTTCCACAAACTGGCGATAATACCCTACCAATCCCAAGAAACTCCTAACCTCCTGAACAGTCTTCGGTCTCGCCCAGTCCACAATCACCTCTATTTTACTTGGATCTACAGAAACACCATCTCTAGATATCACATGTCCAAGGAATTCAACTTTCTCAAGCCAAAATTCACATTTCTAGAATTTAGCATAAATCTTCCTTTCCCATAGCACCTGGAGTACCAACCTCAAATGATCTTCCTACTCCTCGGGACTCTTCGAGTAAACCAGAATATCATCAATAAATACTACTACAAAATGATCCAAATATTCATGGAAAACCTTGTTCATCAGGTCCATAAATTTCGCAGGAGTGTTAGTCAGTTCGAAAGGCATAACCAAGAACTCATAGTGGCTATACTTGGTTCGGAAATCCGTATTTGGGACATCTTATGATTTAATTTTCACCTGATTGTACCTAGATCATAAATTAATGTTAGAATAGACATGTGTTCCCTGGAGTTGGTCAAACAAATCATCAATATGGGGAGGTGGATACTTATTCTTGACTGTCACTTTGTTTATCCCTTGATAATCAATACACATCCTCATCGATCTGTTTTTCTTTTTCACGAAAAACACTAGTGCTCCCTAGGGTGACGCACTGGGTCTGATAAATTCCTTGTCTAGTAAATCTTGTAATTGCTCCTTTAATTCTTTCAACTCTGCTGGAGCCATTCTGTAAGGGGCCTTAGAAATTGGTGCCATTCCTGGGAGTAAGTCAATGGCAAATTTGATTTCACGGTTGGGAGGCAACCTAAGTAAATCCTTTAGGAATACATCAGAGAATTCCCTCACTACTGGAATATCTTCAAACTTGAATTCTCCCTCGGGTGCATCCTTCACACAAGCTAGGTACCCCTGACATCCCTCCAATAGTAACCTTTTTGCCCGAATAGCTGACAATATCTGTGGTGAGAAATGCATGCACGATCCAACAAACTTGTACTTCTACTCCCCAAGAGGTATGAACACTACTTCTTTCCTATAACAATCAATATTGACATAGTTGGCAGCTAGCCAGTCCATTCCCAAAATCACATCAAACTCGTGCATGTCAAACATTACTAGATCTGCTGGTAGTATTCTTCTTTGAATATCCACTGGATAGTTTTTAAGAACCTTCCTACATACCACTACTATTCATGTCGGCGTGGCCATAGATAGATCAACATTCAATAGCTGATCTTCTACTCCACATAATTTGATAAACTTTCGAGCTATGAATGAATGCATCGCACCTGAATCAAATGATACAATAGCTTTATGTGACAAGATAAAAATAGTACCTGTCACCACGTCTCATGCATTCTATGCGTCGCCCGGAGTAGGTGTATAAACCCGCGCCTGAGCGGTGTTCCTCTGCTAGCTTCCTTGGGGTGCTTGGTTGTTTCCCCGGAATTGTTTAGGAGCAGACGCATTACTCGGCAACGTATGATAATCTCATGCCATGTGACCAGGTCTACCACACTAATAACATACATTCATTCCAGCTCGGCATTCCCCCTCGTGCCTCCTGTTACATCTAGGACAAGTAGGGTATGATTGATTACCATGATACACTTAGCTCCCTATCTTCTATCTCTGGCCCCCACTGTTACTGTTCCTCCTCCATGGACCCTGACTTGTACCCGCTTGAAATCCAGGCGGCGTAGGCCTCTTCCTCTAACTCTATACCCCAGCACTTCTTTGTAAACCTTTTTTTATCACCATAACTTTATCCACCAATTTTGAAAAATTCTGAACGTGGAAAGCCACCACATGCTCATAGATACGCTGCCTTAGGCCTTTTTCAAACCTTCGTGCTTTCTTCGACTCGTCTGGAATCATATATGGGGTGAAGTTAGACAATTCAACAAATTTAGCTGCATACTACTGGATTGTCAAGTGCCCCTAGGTCAAGATCAGAAACTCCTCTGCTTTAGCATCCCTAGTGGTAGCGGGGACCAATCAAAGAAAATCTCTTTAAAATGATTCCAGGTTAGAATTGCGAGTTTTGGCCTCTGACCCTCTAATAGTCTTACTGATCTCCACCAACGCTTAGCCTTCCTAGTCATCTTGAAAGTGGCAAACAAAACTTTCTGTTCATCGGTGTAGAGAAGGACTGCTAGTATTTCCTCAATCTTATGAACCCAGTTTTTTTTTTTTTGCAACAAATGGGTTGGCTCTTCCTGAGAAAGTTGGGGGATTCATACAGGTAAACTATTCTATTGTGCAACCTTGATCAGCTAGTGGGCAACCCTATCCCCTAGAGTTCCATGCAATCTCCGCCATGACCTACTAGGCTACACAATGCAGTACTTGATAAGAATCACTGCCACCCATGCTGGAAGCCCCCACGTTGCTACTACCTCCAGTATTTGCGTTGTTACCCCAAGGTCCATCTTGAAAATAAGACGGAGAGCAATATTAAAATCCTTTATCATAATACGACCAACACATTCATCTAACTAAGAAACCATAAAATAAGGTTCAGTTTTATCGCTCAGAAAAAAAACTAATGATAGTTTGCCATGGTTTTCTTGAAACCGTCGTTTTAGGAAAATACAAAAATCATCACGGAATTCCTGCTTCTAGGATGCAAGAAAAAACCCCAAATTCCAATCTTAACTCCAGTAATGACTTACTAAAGTCCTGATCTACCTATTTCCTACCCTCAACAAGATTCATTCCTATACTCTGGTATTGTCATCCACTAAAGTCTACGGAACCTAACAACTTAAGCTCTGATACCAAAACTATAATGCCCCGAACCCGGTGCGGCACAGAGTGCTATTCTCCATACATAATCTCTGATAACATAATTATACCGACCTGTACCCAAAGTGGGGTACCGGGACACCTGTCCATACTCATATTAAACAACAAAGCGAAAGCATAAATATATAAATCCCAAATACAATACCAGAGTTCTAATGTCACCATAATTACATACTTACCCTGAACTACCCTATCTAGTCCTGCCCTGGAGCTCTCTAGGCTTGGTTCCTTGGATTTCTTGAAATGTTAGAATTATAGGAGTGAGACACTTCTCAATAAAACAGAATAGATTATCATCAGTGTGTGACAACATGAGTTCTAGTGTATGATAAACATATCCTGTAAATAATTAACTTTAACTGATAAATCATGTAAATTTGTACTCATATATATATATATATATATATATGGAAAATACATACTTTTCAACATAGGCATACTTTATCATAATAAGTTTCTCTATATATGTAAATCATATGTTATATCTATACATAAAATAATTTTTACCATGAATGGACAATCATATAACATCATGCAATAACCCCACATGATCGGGTTGTGCAGCCCGAAGGCGAGATTTAGCAATGGTTGGCCTACCACGCTAAGTCAAACATAACGCATCTGTAAGTACGATTGACCTACCCAGCCTGGTCCGGACTGCCAGGGGGTACTCTACCCTTCTCTAGCTCAGTCGATTATCCATATACCAACACTTCCTGATTAATGTGGTGGCACCGACTATATCTTATTAGCTACGGTACCATGCTCTAAACATAATTGGTCCATCAGGGTTCTTATACCATAAAATATTGTTCATATATAATAAAACTGTAACTTGATCTCATTTTCAGAAAACCTGTCATATTCATAATCTATATAATTTTTGTCCTGTCATAAATCTGTCTGAATACTGTTATATCATAAATCTGGTTGAATACTGTCATATCATAAATCTGGTTGAATATTGTCATAGCATAAATCTGTCTCAATACTGTCATGTCATGATTCCATATTATTTATAACATTTCCAGAAATCATTATAAAGTCATACTTGTAATATATCATCATAAAATATTCTAACAGGTTTATTTATGAAGTAAAATATTCATTACTCAAGCCACACAATTTGAGTGATAATTTTTTTTTTTGGTTTTTTTTTGGTTTTTTTTTTTTTGTTTTTGTTTTTCCAAAGAAGGCCGACACCTCCATTTATTCATTGATAAACCCTCACTTTTGGTGGAGGAATACCATGGTTACAAGACAATCAAAGGGAGAAACAAAAGACAAAACTTTAAAGGTCTCCCAAAAAACAACACCAACATCCAGCCAAAACAAAATTACAAGTCCAAGCAAAACAAAATAAAATAAGGACCTACAAAACAAATCTCATGCAACGATACAAACAAAAGATAAACAACATAAAGCATAAACCAAAACCAACAGGAAATCAGCTAAACATACCTCATATAAGCCATACCCATCTTCTCCAGTTTATAAAACCCATTGATAACTTTAGGGAGTTGACTACTATTTGTAAACAAACAATTCCTCCCCATAGCACCTTGACGAGCCAAGGCATCTGCCACTTTGTTCCCTTCTCTATACGAATGCTTTATCGTAAAGTCTACTCCCTCCAAAAAACCAATTAGCTGCTTCCAAAAATCTCACAAATACCACAAGGAGAACCTACTGGATCTTATCCAATTTACAACAATATTCGAATCACATTCAATATCAATACTAGTATGGCCCAAATGTTTGCAAATCTTTATTCCCTTTAACACAATTCTCAATTCAGCTTCATTATTTGAACAAGAAACAATATATTTTGAAAAACCAAAAACAAAAGAACCTGTATGGTCTCTAAGGATGCCACCACCACCCGCCGGCCCTGGGTTCCCTAAGCTGCTCCCGTCCAAATTTAGTTTCAACCTCCCTTGCGCCGGTTTTAGCCATCTCACACATTGCATTGTTTTAATTCTTTTATTCACAATTTGCACTTCTAGATTCTGCAATATCCAAAAATCGACATCCTTTAACTGAGTCATTTCTATCATGTTCCTACTCAAAATCCCTACTCAATACTTAATGGACAACCACACATCTGTACTACCCTCCAATTTCCCCTCCATTCTAGTCGTATGTCTCCTTCTCCACAGCCTCCAAACAACTAAACAAGGAATCAAACCCATCAAAGATCCCAATTGAGAAAATCTGGAAGCCCTATTAAACCACATTTGGACTCTTTCTTTCCAACTTTGTTGTCTAAGGAAAGGAACACCTACCTCCACCGAAACCTTCCTCCAAACTTCAGTAGCAAGGTCTCCCTTTTTTAACACATGCTCCATATCTTCTGGCGGCCTCATCTCACAACAATTACACGCCAAAGCAAGCGAAACCCCCACCCTTCTTACCTTTTCATCAACACTTAAGCACTTAAAAGCGGCCTTTCACATGCAGATAGAAATTTTCTTCGGTAACCATTTATTCCAAACCCACTTTGCCCAATCAAACTTTGGAACTTTAACTCTGATAACATCTCATGAGGACTTTGTATTAAAGCAATCATCCTTTTCCGGGAGCCATAGCAGTATGTCCGAAGAGTTTCTACGATTTCCCACCTTTTCCATTACTTCTTTCGCTTTATTATACCTTAGAATCCTCTACAAATTTTCCACATCCCACACATTATTGATAACCAAATCTTTTAATTTGATATGTGAATGTGCACCATCTGGACACTCTGCAAACAAAGGTCCCGAATCTAGAAATTTATAATACCACAATTTTATATCTCATTCTCTAACCTTCCACTTAGATTTACTTAACAGTTCGGGCATACCCGGTAGAACTTTCCTCCAAAAGGAAGAATCGGATCCATGAGGTCTGCAGAGAGCAATATGTCCTCCTTTCACATATTTAGCTTTAAAAATCTACCTCATAAAGAATTTTGAGTTAATAAATGCCAACCAAACTTCATGAACAAAGACCGTTGCACTTCCGAAATGTCCCTTACTCCTATGCCCCCCTCCTCTACAGGAACACACAATTTCTTCCAAGCCCTTCATTTCATTTTTTTCTTTTCCATCCTTAAAACCCTAGAAAAAAGAAGCAAACATACCTTGTATCTTTTTTTATCACCAGTTTCGGGACATTTAGAACAGCTAACAAATGCAATGACATACTCGAAAGCACATGTCTCAACAAAACTAGACGACCTCCTTGAGACAACAGTCTACTTTTTCAGCCCTCAACTCTTTTACTTATTTTTTGAATTAAAGGGTCAAAATGACAGCCTTTCAATTTACCATCCACTATCGGCACGCCTAAATATGTAAAAGGAAATTTACTTTCACTATAACCAGTATCTTGAAGAATTTCTCCTTTCCTCTGAACACCCAACTTTTTTGAGAAAAAAATAGCTATTTATCCTTATTCGCCCTTTGGTCAGTCCAGTTTTCATACTCCTTAATCACCTCCATTATCTGTCTAACAAATTTTTTTTTTCCAGCATTAGAAAATATAACAACATCATCCGCATACAGTAAATGCGATATAATAGGTGCACCACATGAATGTGCAAACAGTAAAATCCGCTTCTTAGACAACTTTTTTTGAATTAATTTAGAAAGAACTTCTTCCATGATCTACCACGAGCATGGAAAATCTGATCTACCACCTGCCAC
Organism: Malania oleifera; assembly: GCF_029873635.1. NCBI lineage: Eukaryota > Viridiplantae > Streptophyta > Magnoliopsida > Santalales > Ximeniaceae > Malania > Malania oleifera. The sequence goes on from NC_080418.1 coordinate 144,495,843, forward strand.
TCCACTTGATCATACGCTTTGTTCATAACAAGCTTTAGCATTATATTTCCGCCTCTCACCCGCCTATGTAATAATTTTGTCATCTCTTGAGCAAGCGTTATATTTTCAAAAATACTCCTCCTCTTCACAATAGCACCTTGTTCTAAAGATATTAAATCACTCATCACCAATGAAAGCTTACCAATAAGGATTTGGAGAAAATTTTATAGATTACGTTACAAAGGCTTATCGGCCGAAATTTCTCAAAATACTAAGGATCCTCTACTTTAGGAATAAGCTCTATGTAAGAGAAACAAAAAAATCGAGGCAACATATCACCTCTGAAGAATTCTCTTACCGCATCAATCACATCATTTTTAATAATCTTTCAACAGATAATATAGAAAGAAGACCCAAACCCATCCGGTCCCGGGCTACTATTCACATAAATAGAAGAAATAGCTTCATAAACCTCCTCCTCAGTCGGTTCTTCCCTCAACCGACCTATAGACTCCTCAGAAACCACCGAATGGATAATACTATCCAGATTTGACCTTTGCACTGAACTATTTTGCCTCAAGAATTGCTCAAAATAATTCACAACCTCATCATGGACCATCTGCATATTTTCCAACACCGAACCATCAAGAAGCACCATTGAATTTACGCAAGAGTTACGCCTTTTTTGGGTAATCACAGCATGAAAAGGCTTTGAATTCTGATCACCATCAATAAACTATTTCATCTTTTCTTGCTTCGCCAACCTAGCCTCTTCCCTTCTATACCATACCTCCAACTTAGCCTTAGAAACAAGGAACTCTTCTTCAACTGATTCCGAGTACTCTATCTATAGTAAATTCTCATATTTTTCCACCCTTTCCTCCGACTCTTGAATAAAACCACCAACATAACCAAAAGTCTATTTATTCCACACCCTAAGTCTTTGTTTTAGCCTTTTCAATTTACCCACCAATTTACACAATCCTGAATCCGCCACAATGTGTTCTCTCCAAGATGATTCAACCATCTCCAAAAAATCCCCATGCGACGTCCACATGTTCTGAAACCTAAAAGGCGCTGGCCCATACCTCTCCATACTCACACACAACTGTAAAATGATAGGAGAATGATTTGAAGTATTTCTTTTCAACAAAGATTTCTTAGCTTCACCATATTTTATAGAGAAAACATTATTAATCAGCACCCTGTCCAATTTTGACCAACTTCTCATCAAACCTTGTCAGCCATTACACCATGAAAATTGACTTCCTTCGAATTTGAGGTCCAATAATCCACATCTATTAATACAACCATTAAATTCAGCCATAGACAAACTCAAGCGAGGTCTACCTCCTACCCTTTCCTCATTTGACTGAATTACATTAAAATCCCCTATAACAACCCAAGCCACATCAAAACTCGACAGCCCCTGAAACTGTTCCCAAAATCTCTTCTCTCAATATGATAAAATTTAGCATATACAAAAGTAAGAAGCAAAGAGCCTCTATCCTCTGATAACAAAACTGTCACACATTGATTTGAGGCACCCACCCAATCCACTTGGACATCATCTTTCCAGGAACAGCCAAATCTTCCCACCTTCCTCTACATTAGAGTAAAAGTTAGTAAATTGCAAATACACCGCCCACCTTCTTATCTTTTTTATATCTTGAAAAGATTCTGAAACTGCCAAAATTGAAACTTTTTGATCATTCACAATTTGTTTCAATCTTCTCTTCGACGTGCCCAACCCTCTTATATTCCAAAACATAATTTTATCCATCATAAGTTCAACTTTTGAGGCACTGCCTTAGCCCTCTTAGACTTTATCACTTGACCATCATCTTTATTTCTTCCTTCTAACTCACCCACTGTCACAATACCTGGATTAGAGTGATTTTCTTTTTGAGTATCAATGCAAACCTCCATATCTCCCTCAGACAACACATCATAATTATCCCTACACACGACACCCTCCACATCCCCCTCTTTCTCATACACCTCCTCCACCAAAATCACCTCCCCATCCTTGTCTTTTTCAACTTTTTCCCTCCCCCCTTTATACACAACTCTGATTTCCTAGGTAGACCTAGAACAACCTCTCAGTTTTACTTGCACCCCTACCACCCTTGACTTCTGGTCTTGACAACGATCAGCTTTCTCTCCACTATTTTTCTCTACCAAATTAACTTCATCCACTTTTTGAGAGCCCACATTATTAACCTCATTCACAATTTCTTTATTTATCTTAATCCCATTTGACGGACCACTCACGTTTCCATCCTTCTTCTCCTCTACCCTCTGATCCTGAATCTTCAAAACAGGACCTTCCTCTTCAACTATCATATTCTCTATTCTACTCACTTCTTTCCAAACCATCTCATCTCCTTCCTTCCTCATACCTATCTTCCTTTTATCCTTAGGCTTAACTCCAAACCGACATACTACTTTAGTGAGACCTTGCCTACAACATTTATTACAATAGAAACCCCTCTTCTCATATATTACCCTTTTCCAATTCTGCTTTTGTTCTACCACCAACAGAAAACCCTCAACAGGATCCTTCTACAAGTCCACTTCAACACATAATCTCGCACCAGTGGCTCGTGTTCTATATAATATGACATTATTCGTCCCCAGGAATCTACCAAATCTAGTGGCTAAACTCTGCAAACAATCCATTCTATATAAATGTAAAGGTAGACCTAGTAAGAAAATCCACTGAGGTGCGATCAATGGCTCTTTGTTTACATCAAAATCCACGGATCAGTTAAAAAGCCGAAATTGGCACCCTACAACCAATCTTCCTTCTCGTGCACATGCATGAATGTAATCCTACCAAATGCAATAGAACATGATAGTTGTCCATAAAACTTATCATTAGGACTTCAAAGAGACCCCAGGATTGGATAATATGCCTCCGAAGGACATCAATAGATGGCCTGGCAGGAAGAAATTTAAGCACCAACGCAAATTTTAGATCCTCAGCAGCCTTTTCCATCTCCACATTTAAGAAAACAAAACTTAATTCCCCATTAATTAGTCTCGGTTTCCTCAACGGGATTTTGAATTTTGAAGATGGAATTGGCCTCTTCAAGGCTTCCACAAACGATTTTCCCCCAGCGAAACCTTCCCTCTTTTTCGACCTTATTATCTCCCGAACCACTCCTTACAACCCGTAAACTAGCATCGACACCTCGCCTCAACCCTCTGGTAATAGCTACCGTAGACGGCGCAGTCATGTCTATCAGCTACCTTTTTCCATATTGAACACCAAAAACCAAAAATAAAATAAAATAAAAAATAATCAATAAAAACCAAACCTGCGGTAGACCTACGTCTTCCGTCACCGTATGTCGCCAATGCAGGTTCGCCGTCACCACTTTGTCATTGTCTCCATCTCAGATTCTCGCAGCCTAACTCGCTGCCAATGCCAGAGACAAAGCCGCTGCTGCTCTCTGACGAGTACCGCTGCCACTGCAACTTGCGGTGGAGATGGCGACACAAAGATGCTAAGGCAGACGAGTTCTTCAAAGCGACGGAGATGGCGATGCTAAAGAAGACTTCCTCCTTTCCCTTTGAACTACACGAGAGTCAGTCCTAACTCCACCCCTGGCTGCCAATAGCCGACGGTGACTCCCCACGCCTTCAGGGGTAACAGAACAACCTCGCCGAAGTCAGAGCTCCAACGACGTCGTCGTCATCTCTTGTCTCGATGGTGACAAGAGTTTCACAGAAAACCTCTCAAGAAGAGTTTGAGAAACTCCCAAACTCCATCTAGGGAGAGCGTGCAAAGAAGCCGAAGAAGGAGACCCAAAAAGCTATCAAGGGCAACGGAATAGTAGGGCGCTCCAAACGCCGTCGTCACGGAACGACTACACTCCAACTCCATCGTTGTCTTCCCTCGCAACGGCCATCTAGGGCGAGCGTGCAAAGAAGCCAGAGAAGGAGACCTAAAACGCCATCAGGGGCGACGGAACAGTAGGGCGCTCCAAACGCCGTCGTCAGGAAAAACCTATGCTCCAACTCCTTCGTCGTCTTACCTCGCGAAGTAGCTGAAAATTCATACCATGTTTTTTCTACATATATATATATATATATATATTAAAATAATTAAATTTATATATATTAAAATAAATAAATTTACTCTAATACCCCTATATTATCTATTATAACATCTCAGGCCCTAGGTGGGCACTGAGGAAATTCCTGTTCACAAGATAACATTCCTATTCAACGGAAAATATAAAGTCATACACCCATATTTACAATATTAGAATTCAATAATTTCTCAAACATTAATACATATATGTCTACCCAAAAATCCACCACCAGATCCGTATAAACTATGATGAATACATCTCCCCAAAACCACTTACTCTTTTGACAGGGCAATAGAACTATCCCCTTTACCTCTGAGCCTGATTTGCTCGTTTAGCTAGATCACCTGAAATATGTTAAATTACTAGGATGGGACAACTCTCACTAAGAAGAAATATGCTATTACCAGTGTGTGGCAACTGAGTTTACATGAATAATATATGGATAAATAACTAAAACTGAGATAGCATGTAAAATAAAATATAGTATAACTCACACCTATGTGGCTTAAAATGCAACTGTAATATTTGAGCTTTCTATTTATTCATACTTCTAGTATTATAATATATCTGTTGTTATTCTGTAAATCTGTATACGTATAAATAACTGTGAAAGCTTCCTAGGAAAATTATACGTCATGATTTACCCTATATGACTGGTTGTGCGGCCCGTAGGCAGGACTAAACACTGGTTGGCCTACCAGTGCTAGCCTAATTGTATGCATAAACATGCCTATAGCACGAAAGGCCCACTCCACCTGGTCTGGACACCAGGGAGCACTCTACACTACTGTGGCACAATCAGCTGTTCCATACTCTATCTGAGACGTATGATTGCAGTCTGAACTGAAATAGCTACGGTACCGTGCTCTGATACTGATATGATTCATTAGGGTCGGATACTGTATAATACTATTCTTTGTATATATCTTACTGTTTTATCATGATTCCAAAATAACTATAACACTGTAAAACTGATATGAATATACTGTATTATCTGAGCTAAAATATCTGTAATATCTGATATGTATGATCTAAAATATCTGAACTGAATAAACTGTAATATCTGAGTGTTATGGTTTTGTAATTCTGGGAATCATGGTATTCTATGAATACTGTAAAATATCTGTCTGTATATATACTGTAATCATAATTCTATAAATCTGGTAAATCATATTTATGTACATAAATACTGTAGATCATGATATTCTGAAAACTGTATAAATACTATATTGAAGAAATACTGACTCAAGCCACCCAATTAATAAATAGAACTGATATACTAAAATTTGTATAACTATATAATTTATACTTTGTATCTCATAATCAAATACTATAATTTACTGATAAAATTTCTAAATTTTCTAGCATAGCATATTTCCCTTACCTAACTGGTTAGGAGATCTGACTCCAATTATATTCCTACGCCCGCCACGCCAAACACAGAATCCTGTAATAATATACATTTCCCAATTCAATTAACTCATCTCAGAATAATAACCATATATGCCTTCTCTCCAGGCTTACATTTATTATTTATTCATAAAATTCGTGAACTATTATTTATTTATCAAATTACCTGAGTTCCTAGGAAAACACTTGCTGGGATCCTCAACCCATGCCCAAGGTGTTTGGAAACCTAAACCCTGCAATCACAACACCCTAATTTAATCAACGTAAACACCAGTATATTTCCATCAAACCCAAAATCTGGGTTCAGAAAAGCCTGTTAACTACTAAACCCTTAAACAACCTACTTACCCTGATTTTGGGATGGTGTCCAAATTCCTCAAACCAAAATTCTGCTCTGGTTAAGTTGTAGAGTATCTCCCTAAGATCATCATGGTAGCTTCTGATTCTCGAACCAGGGAGAAATGGGGCTGGAATCTTAGAGAGAAGGTGGAGGAACCGAAATATAGAGAGTGACAATGAGAGAGAGAGAGAGAGAGAGAGAGAGAGAGAGAGAGAGATTTTGTTGCTGAAAATCGATCTGAGTATATTTATAAACGGCTTGCGACGTGGCTTCATCGACGAGACACGTGGACTCATCGATGAACCAAAGAAAGGAGTTCGTCGACGAAGGTAAAGAACTCGTCAACGAACCAATGGGTCTGAATTATCCTCTCTGGGTATCTCTTCGTTGACGAGATAGTGGAACTCGTTCACGAACACTGCATGAGGGTTCGTTGATGAAACCAAGGCATTCGTCGACGAACCCTACTTTGATTCTTTTAAAATTTTTCTTCCTCTTTATTATTTAATTATTATAATTTTTGAGTCTCTACATTCTCCCCTCCTTATAAAATTTTGTCCTCAAAATTTTCAATCTGTGCTATACACCACCCTCTAAGGAAAACTTGTTACTAAATATATTAATTACCCTCGCTTGTTGCGGAGGAATACCGTGACTACAATTAAAGTTTTTGGAGATTACAAACATATTCATAAAAGAAAATTCTCCCTAAATGAAAACACTACCTATCCTCTATTCTACTATACAATTTACACATCAATTACTTCAGCGTGGGGTATCGCTTGGAGAGGCGCTGCTCTAGCCTATTAAAGGAGTGTCTAAGCTTGGGGTATCGCTTGTAACGGTTTGTTGCGCTCAGAAAGGAACGGTATAGTGGAATCTTTAGGTGTTATTGGCCTAAGACGAGGACGTAGGCTGGGAATAAGCCAAACCTCGTAAAAAACGTGATGTCACTCTCCTTCCTTACTCTCTTTAAATTCTAGCATATATATATATTAACTGTGTGGTTGAATTTAATTTTTGATCATATACACTGCGTGGATTGGATATTAAATAAACTAAGATTAATTTGATTTTGGGATTTGCAGAAACCGAAAAAAGTATGTTAGTTGATCAATACAAGTTGCGAAAACCGTAAGGGAGTACGTTGATTGGTTAACACCCAAGACTAATTAACTGAAAGTTTATTTAAAAGTTCAAGTTCTTAGAAGGAGTGTTGGATTTCATATTGTGTATCATATTGAGAAATCAAATCCATCAACACTGGGCTTACATATATTCACAGGGCTGCAAACAAGCAAATATCTTGAATTCTTGTAAAAGCTGAGAATTGCCAAGAAGCTGCATATTATCTCTTGATTTGGTATCTTTGGTTGTTTACTTTAAAGTTGTTGATTGGTTCTTGGTTGTTTAAGTTGTGTTTACTTGTGGTGTGTTAATTATTGGTTTGTGGATTAAATAAGTAAATAAATCTATGTTGTGTGATTGTTAAATTAACAAGTGGTTTGAGAATTCTTGAAAAGAATTAAACAAAAATTTTAATAACCCAATTCACCCCCCTTCTTGGGACTACTCCTCAACTTTCATACACACACACACACATATATGTTTAGATGCTTACTCAGGAAGCAAGCTTCCTAAGATTGATTTCAATTGAAATCAAAAGAGAACCAAAGACACCCCCCCCCCAAATTCCACGCTCTCTCTCTCTCTCTCTCTCTCTCTCTCTCTCTCTCTCTCTCTCTCTCTCTCTCTCCTCAAACTCTTACTTTCTCTCTCTAGATTTTCTATCCATCTGTAAGTCAAATCGAAAAACAAACATCATATTCGGGTCCCAACTCTGTTCTTGAACATTTTAACCAGAGTGGATTCGTCGTTGGGACGTCATAGGCAATATTCCAGGGCTAAGGTAAGGGGAATAAATTATGTCAGGTTTTTAAGTAAAATATTCCCAAAATTAAATTTTGAGTACGTGAATTTAATTAGATTTATGGTAAGTAAATATGCTCGATTTGAAATTGAGTATGTGGGATTAATGATATCTATGTTCAAATTTTATTTTAAAAATATGCCTGAGTTAAATTACATTACAGGGATTTGATTATATCAGATTTTTTGGGAATATTTTGGAATTAAATGAAACTACAGGGATTTGATTTTATCAGATTATCAGGAATAATATATATGTTTTTTTAGAATATTTAGGCTTATGGAAATGAAAATTTTGAAATATTATTTTTAGTATGTTTTTGGGAAACCAGGTATTTTGAGTTGAGTAAACTTTAGAAGATGATTTAATGTTAGTCCTCGGCAAAATATATTTTTCCCAGATAATTATTATATTATAAATTATCACTCAAACTATGTGGCATGAGTATGAATATTTTTACTGTATATATATAAGTATGTCAGATTATTTTATGATCATCCAAAGTAATATGATGTTATAATGATTTCATAAAATGTTACAAATAGTATGGAATTATGATATGAGAGTTTAACCAGCTTAATTCTATGATCAGTATATATTATGACAATTTAGTCGGTTTAATGTCGTGATAGTTCAACAGGCTTTATGTCATGACAATTTAGCTAGCTTAATGACGTGACAATTCAGCCGACTTTATGTCGTGACAGTTTAGTCGGTTTAATGTCATGACAGTTCAACTGACTTTATACCGTGATCAATGATGAAATGACAGTTTATACAAAAATTATGATATGACAGATTTAATGCAGAAATATGAAAAATGAGATTATGTTACAGATATATTATATGAATTGTATTATATGGTATCAGAACCCTGATGGATCAATTATGTTCAGAGCACTGTACCATTGCTGTTATGATATAATCAGTGCCACCACACTTCTTAGATAGAGTGTAGGTGATTGGATAGTCGATTGGGCCATTGAAGAGTAGGATACCCTCCTGGATCCGGACCAGGGTAGGGGTGGCTAATCGTACTTACAGACGCATTATGTTTGGCTTAGTGTGGTAGGTCAGCCATTGATAAGTCCCTCTTACGGGTTGCATAACCCGATCATGTGGGGTTATTACATCATATTATATGATTGTCCATCAAGGGGAAAATTTAGTTATGTATATGTATATCAGATGATTTATGTACTCAAAGAAATTTATTATGATACAGTATGTATTTTCCATATATATAGGTGTGAGTACAAATTTACCTGATTTATCAATTGAAGTTTACTGTTTAAAGTATATATTTATGCTACACAGAACTCATGTCACCACACATTGATACTAATCTATTCCTTCTTACTGAGAGGTGTCTCACCCCATGATTTTCCAATATTTTTCAGATGTCATATGGAGTATAACAGTGATCAAAGTAGTGTAGTGAAACGTGAGTGGGATAGAAAGCTTTATTTAGAATAGATCTTTATTAAATTATGTTTTTAATGTATTTAAAATTTTAGGGGTGTTAATTGTGATATTGGAAATGATATTGTTATATTGGGTTAATTAGTACTCTGGTAATTTGTATTTGAGGTCTTCCACTGTATGAAAATATTATTACAGGTTGTATCAGAGTAGTGGAATTTTTGAGTCATCACATGCTGAGTCTTGAGCAGAGGAGATGAATGTCAGGCTGCAGACGATGGAAACGGAGAACCACGAGTTAAAACAACAAGTGTCCACTTGGGGAGCGGAGCTGGCAGCCATAAAGAACTGAAAAGCGGAGATGGAATAATTGTTGCACCAAACTCTTCGAGATGATACGTGTGGCTCCTCCTCTCATTAGAATGCGTGTAAAAGGTAATTGCCCTTTTCAAAACCAGTGGTAGGGTAGGGTCCTAGGGAAATAGGATGTTTCCAGACCATGGTCCAAAAGTTTGGACTTTGACAACTACAAGTATTACAATTATTTGCACACTCCAATCTTCTGCACAAATTCATCTAATATTAAACTCTTTCCAATCTACAAGCCCCCGATTTGAAATCACGTAATCTACGCCAACAGTAACCGTCGACGATTTTGTACTGAGAAAATAACCTCCTGTGTATTGCCTAAAACTATTAGTGGTAAGGGCCCAATCCGTCGATGGTTTGCCCTCAGTGTTGTAAACTCCTCACATGCAATTATACCTCGCTTCACGTAGCTTTCTTTGGTACATTTGATCTCCTTTGAATATGAGCCACATTCCCAACAATACACTTAATTTTTCAATATGGTACAACTCTAGCACCCTAACAAGTGACAATTTCTAGTACTAATAAATTATTTTTTTCACTTCTACAAGGTAACATAATGTTAATTTGAAGTCCAAATTAAGTTTGGTGACCAAACCAATGTGATAGAAACCTCATGTAGGATGGAAGTATGAAATTTGGTTCTTTTATGCATTTTTACAAATTAGAGGAACAAAAAAGCATTTTAATTATTATGTGACTAGCCATTGGTTCAAGTAGACTAACATCATATCTCGTGGTTGTCTTATAGGATATTTTAGTTATTAGAGTTTGAGATTCCTATATTGAAGGTCACATGTTTGAGTATTGCCTCCCAACCAAAAAACAAAAAAAAATGATACTAACATTATAACTTGTTTGATAAAGAACCAAATACCTTTTGAGGGATGATGTAGATTGAGATAGAGAGATGGTGAATGGGCTCGTTATGCTAACTCTCATCAGACGTGAAAGGATAAGGATAATATTTAGAATCGTAGAATTCATAGAAATCATAGAAGGAGGGCGAAGGATAGGGAGGTGAAAGGATTTGTATTAGAAAAGGGGAAAAACGAGATAAGAGGGGATAGATTAAAATAAAAAGAGACAAAGAGATTAAAAAATGTAAATGGGGATAAATGGTACTAAGGTCTGTTCTAACATTGGGATATTGCATTATGTGTATTGAATTGATTGAGAGATGCTTACAAGATAGGTTATTCCCCTATTTATACCCTTTGAGGTCAAATGTACATCAATTTTAAGGTTACAAATTGTAAACTTGAGTTATAAATCCTGACTATAATTTGGTTCATTTTTTAACATTAAAAACCTAATCATAATTAGGGTTGTTTCTAAAAACATAAAAGCCTAATAATAAATTAGGAATGTTCTCATAACATTAAAGATTTAATTTATTATAGTTGATATGCTTTTCCAATGCTTGTTCATCTCATCACCTGATGACTGCACAACATTCACCTAATGACTAGATGATCAATATTGCCCGATGGTTGCATGACTTTTGTTGCCTAGGTGGTTATTTCTAATTTTTGTGTCACCTAGATGATAGATGACTTGGACTACTACGACATACCCAAGTAATGCTAATTATATTTTAGGTTGCGCTAAGAGATAGCGCAAACTCAACTTGATTGCAAAGTTCAAACAATTTACAGTCATAATTAAAGCATCAAAGATTAAAGTTAGCAAACACTTCACTATTTAATGTTTTAATTGTCATATTTTGATAAATAAAAAAATTCAGTTTTTGTGCTTTGAGGAGATCTTGAGGAGTATCTTCGTTTAGCTTGAATATAAAACATTAACAATCAAACCATCACAACAAAGATTTAAGGAAATGAATGGCAAATTGATCAAAGATTCAAAGTTTAAGAACTTAATTAATGTGGTTAACCCATTTATTCATCACTGTCAATAATCTATCTTACTTCAAAAATAATTGAAGCCCGGCCCAGGAAAATGACAGGGTTGGTGGGTTTCAGTTTCATGCACTGTGGAAGTCAGAGTACAAATTGTGTGTGTGTGTGTGTGAGAGAGAGAGAGAGAGAGAGAGTGGGAACAGTGAGATGGGGTGTAGGGTAGTGCATGGAAGGTGTTGTGGACAGAGAGGAGGAAGAAGTATAGGGTTGTGGGCTGTGGCAGCTGCAGCAGGCAGAGCTCCCTCTCAACCATCAAACTGGCCTGCAGGGGCCTGAGCCACACCCCGACCAGGGCTCGCCCGCCGAAGCATTTGCTGGAATTGGATATACAGAGAGAGAGAGAGAGAGTATTTAATTAAATGAATCCCCATGAAAGGAACACTCGTGGGTAAACTAATTATTAATTAGATAGCCAAGGGAATTAGCTCGACTCCATCTAAACTAAACAAATCTACAAAACAAAACAAAACCCTCTTCCATCCCTTTTATGCATTTGTATGTATGGTTGTTGTGGGACAACCCTCTCTCTCTCTCTCTCTCTCGGTGCGGTGTGTGGAAAGGGTTAATCAGTTTAGGGAGACAAGACAATGAAGCCTAGCTAATTCCTGACCATGTCTTTGTCCTATTCATCATACCCTCCTCCCCTTCTTTCTTAATTCCCCTGAATCTCTCTTCACCCTTTGCTCAGGTTGTTGGACATATTTGCTTCTTTCTTCTTCTTCTTTTTCTTTTTCTTTTAAGTTCTGTTCACACGCTGTTCAACATTTAAGAAGCCATATAGCTGCTGCTGCTGAGCTTGTTCTTTCAATTCCCAATATCATCTTCTGCTTCTTTCTTCCCTCTCTGTAACCCATTCCATTTTCTCTTCTCTCTCTCTCTCTCTCTGAAATCGTGTGATCGATCAGAGTGTCCCCCACCCCCATCTCTCTGCTTTGGCATAAATTTCTCTCTTGTTTAGTCACATTCCACAAGTGATTTCCTGTTTCTCCCTTTTTCACTCAGTTGGGTTCACTTTATCAACCTTGATTTTCCTCTTCCTTTTTTTTTTTAAAAAAAAATTTGGTGTTTTTGTTCAGTCTCTCCATTTTTCAGCCTTTCTGCTAGTCACCATCTTCATTATTTTTGCTCTCTCTCTCTCTCTCAAAATATTTCTCCCCTGGTTTAATCATGAACAATCCCTATTCCAGTTACTACACAGGATGGTTCCACCAATACTTCTCTAATTCCTCAACCTCTTCTTCTTCTTCTTCTTCTTCATCATCATCATCATACAACTACAACTCATATTACTCATCATCAGGCAACACCATCAACATCAACAACAGCTCTTTCAGCATTGATCATCAAATTCATCCTCACCGCCAATCCTCACCTCCCTCTCCACCTCTCAGGGAAGCTCTGCCTCTCCTCACCTTAAGCCCAGCAAGACATCATGAGTACCATGTTGAAGAACATCATCCCTCCTGCACTACTTTTACTCATCAACAATCCTTCTTTTCTCCTTCTCCTTCTCCTTCTGCTGCTGCTGCTGAAGATGACGACCAACAAGATGTCACTGTGGCTCTGCACTTAGGGCTTCCTACCTCTTCTTCTGTTGTGGGTGTCCCAAATCTCTCCTCAGCAGATGATGATGACAAGGATGAAGACCACCAAGTCACTGTTGCTGCTTCTGCCGCCACTGGACTCAACAAGGGTCAGTACTGGATCCCTACCCCTGCCCAGATTTTGATTGGACCTACTCAGTTCTCTTGCCCTCTCTGCTTCAAAACCTTCAACAGATACAACAACATGCAGGTAATGCCTCATCAAACCCATCATCACCTTCATCCTTAAACCCTTCAATTCCTTCAGAACAATATAAAATGCATACCAATAGTCAATCTCTTCTCTGCAAACTTTTATGTTATATTGTATTGGATTTATTATATATATGGAAACCTGAACTTTTTTATCTGAGCTGGGTTCAGGAGTGATGGGACAAATTAAAAATTAAAAGGGCCACTAATTAGGGTTTTCTTTTTTGCTTTTTCCTCCTCTCCATCTTTTTGCATGATCTGTGGATTTGGGATTTCCAATAAAAAAGAGGAATAAGTCTACTTGGTCTAACCGAGGCCAAGATGAGTGCTCCCTACCTTTATGTGATTGAACTACACACGGTTGTGTTGTTAATGTGCCTTGAAGTTTGTGTTCTACACTTTTTGCAGTAATGTAAAACTGGAAATTCCCACTTCTGGGCCTCAGATGTCATCTTCAGACAATAACCTATTTTCTCTCTATGCGTATGAATAGTTGAGTACTGCTCAACCTGAACCTGAAGAGCAAAACAAAAACCAATACCCTCTGATCAAACATATATATATATATATATATATATATATTTATATATATATATATATATATATAAATATATACACATGTAAACTCCACAAATAGTATTTCTTTCCTCAGTGAATGACTGAGGCCAGGGGATATATATATAGAACCTCTTTGACGCATTTCCCTATCTTAGCACCAACTTTCCCTCTTTCCTTTAAATGTAGACCACAAAGAAGAAAAAAAGGAGCAAGCAAAACCCTTTTTCTGATCAAATCTCATTCATATATCACAAAATGATGAATATACCCCTTACATGAAAACCCCTTCTGATTAAAATCAAAGGTGCTGCAGATTCTCATTCATATATATATTATATTATATTACATTATGCATGTATGGATCTATGTATGTGCATGCATATATGCAAACAAGCCCATTATCATCTACTGTTTTGGAAATTAATCATAATTATTATGAATACTGTGATTAACATTCTAGTGCTGCTAAGATTTCAATTCAAATATTTTTAATTTTTTAGTGGTGCCAATTCCAATATTGATATATGATGCTTTACTTTTATTTCTCTACTGTCAGGATTTAATTAACTATGCTGATCATCATATTAATTCTTTCTATGATTAAATCTTTGAAAAGCACACTAGGAAAAAGTATCACCCTTAATGATGGAACAAATTTTGTCACTAAAGGTCCTGCAACATAATGAAACATTGGCCTTTTTGGAAGCAAAATTAAGGCACATTAGTAGTAGTGGACTTTTAGTGACGGATTTGGATTGTCATTAAAACTTCGTCACAATATTAAGTATGTGCGTCAAATTTTTGTGACCATATACTTGGTTATTTGTAATGGATTGCAATCCATCACTAGAAGTTTCTAACGAGACCTATTTTATATGTTGAATTCATTGCTTCAATTTTATATATGGATTCGATTTTGTGTATGCATGTAGATTAAAATTCTCTTTTTCTTTTGCATACATTATACAAAAAATATATATGAATATGCATAAAGATGCACATGTGGGGGCATGGATCTCAGTACAGAAAAGGGCCAGAGTCTCTAAGAGGAACACAGCCCACGGCCATGCTCAAGCTGCCATGCTACTGCTGCGCACCAGGGTGCAGGAACAATATTGACCATCCCAGATCGAAGCCCCTGAAGGACTTCAGAACCCTTCAGACCCATTATAAGAGAAAGCACGGCATCAAGCCCTTTGCGTGCCGAAAGTGCGGTAAGGCCTTCGCGGTCCGGGGCGATTGGAGAACCCACGAGAAGAACTGTGGGAAGCTCTGGTATTGCATTTGTGGATCCGATTTCAAGCACAAGAGGTCCCTCAAAGATCACATTAAGGCTTTTGGACATGGCCATGCGTCTTATGGCATTGACTGTTTCGAAGAAGACGACGAACCAGCTTCCGAAGTTGAGCAAGATAACGAACATTCTTAGTGATATATATATATATAATCATTGGTAAGGGGTCTTCAGTCGGGAATTGAACCATCTAATATTTTGATATGATCTTGATTAATGATTTACCCAGTTATGTATGCATGGCCTGATTGATCGAACCCTGCGATCGCTAGAGATTTCATATAAAGAATTATTTGAACTTTGAGGGCCTTAAATTTTGTTTTTTTTTCCTGTTCTTTCCTCGCTGGTCGTTGTTTATCACCCAGGTTTTTTTTTTTTTTTTTTTACATGAATTAAAAGGGTTCCCAGCAATAATTAATGCAAATCCCTTTTCCTGTCATGCATGCACACGCACGCACACCCGTGCATGCTTATAATTTACTTTGTGTAGTTTTGCAGAAAGTAAATAACAACCTTGTCAATATTTAACACATGATTATATAGTTATAATAGATTTATATGATCATGTGGGCACAGATATTTTTAGAGTGCTATTCCATTCAATCAAAATGTTCACGTCTAATTCAATGAGTTGATATTCTTTAGAATATGATGAAATATAGTTGAATTACAATCTTTTCATCGAATATAGACTACATATACTTAATATTCCCAAATAGATGTGTATGGAGGACTGCTTCCTCATGAAAGCATGCCCAAAATGAAGCTCTCTTTCTCTCTCTGGTGGTGCGTTGAAAAGAAGAATTATAAGATTTGGTTTAACTTTGAAGAGGAAGATATATAATGCATATGAGTATGTGACAGATGGAGATGGAGATGGAGATGGAGATCATCCGACTACGTGGGGTGTACGTCTTTGCCAACTCTTGCTTTGCCTCCAGGAATTAATTCGTTGGGTGAGATTTATGTGTGAGCGTGTGCGTGTTAATGTAAGTAGTCATTAATGAAAGATATATAGGTTGAGTTAAGGAAGACGGTAGGCTTTAATTTGCAGCCGTTATATTAACGCATGCAGGAGCTTTTTAAAGAGAGACGGAGGAGATGAGATGATGGCATAGATTACATAACATAATATAATAGCGGTGGAGATATATATCCAGTTGGGTTATTGATGAACAGAACACACTATACGTGGAGAGATTCACTTCAGAAACTAACTCAAATCAAATGATTACCCATATATATATATATATATATATATATATACACATGAACGCACACGGACACAGTAATTCCATAAATTTATTATATATAAGCACATGTATAGAGTATTTAATGCACATGAATATACATATATTACATATATATATATATATATATATATACATATATGCAGGGGGAGAGAGAGAGAGAGAGAGACAGAGATGCATGGATGAGATGGATATGGATTTGGGTGGCAGCTTTGGGGAAAGTAGGCTAAAGAGAGAGAGAGGGGGGGCAGAAGGGAGGAGGGGGGGGGGGGGGGGGGGGGGGGGGAGTCAAAAAGGCTGCTGAGATGTCATTTCAAGGCACGATCTGTTGAGGAACGGATGGGAGGGGACTGGGTAATTGGTGTCTTCTCAGTTCACCCTGATACCCATCCATCACAACTCTCTCTCTCTCTCTCTCTCTCTCTCTCTGCTTGATCTCTTTTCCTCTTTACCCCGCCCTACTTTATGACGAGGTAAGTATGGCAGTCCTCTACACATCTGCACACCAAACCTATAAAAAGTTTTTAACTTGCAGTGGGAGTATGGATTTCTATAATCTAAAATTTATATTTATCTAAATTTAGATAAAATTTAATATAATTTAATATTATATTTTATTTAAATTTCTATAAATATAAATTTAAAATCTCTCTTAAACTTAGGGTTACCATATGTATTTTTTTGAGTAAATTATTATAATAGTGTTCAAAACCATGGCACATATTCATATTTTAAATTTTAATTTTTTGAACTTCCAAAAATAATTTTAATTTTTTTCACTATAATTTTATCACTGGTTGGATTTTACACTGTCAATCGTCTAGTTTAATTAAATTGTGTAATACATTCATTTGTAAATTATTGACTAAGTTCCATGAAATATTAAAATTTAAGGGTGAATGTGAAACTCAACAAATATTTTGGGGATCATTTCATTTTAGAGCTTCTTTCAAAATCCCAATTAACATTAACATTTGGACAAAATTAATCCTAAAGCCATTTTAAAATTTTGGGACTAATATGAAACAAGGACATTGTTTCGGGACTATTGGTACAATTTACAATTTGTTTTTTAGTTTCTTTAGGAAAAGGAAGCCAACACTAGCTAGGGCTACTTAAAAAGCTCTAACCCATCAATGTCCTATCCTATATTTTTTTCCTACCCTTCTCAAGATTCAAATCAAATCTCCAACATAAAAGTATCAAATTTTAACTACCATGATGTCCCCTAGAAACTTCAAAAACATTTTCGTTAGTAGGAAAATCTATTCTTGGTAACATCCTTCAATTGGAAGCACCAGGAGTTAAATCTCCCCTCAAATATTGAAGTGATTTATGTATGTTATTTGTACTTGCCATTATAATGACATACCAATTGTGTTTGATCTGATGTTGTTTCCCTGAATAACTAATTAATTGATAAGGTTAAGATATTCTATCTAAGGTGTCATTGGTTAGGCTAACCTTGCTGACACGTCATTTATCAAGCTAACCTTGATGAAGATTCACTAGCTAATATTAAGTTGGTCTAACACTGATGGTATGTCATTTGTTGGGTAACTTTGCTGACATGTCACGGGTTAATCAACTTTAGGCCCATCTCGAGCTTATTTTAATGACAAACCAATTCAATATCTTGAAAATATTTTGTAATATTAGTCTTTAGATTTCATTAGCTTAGTTTTGATAATAACAAATTATTTTGAATTAATATCTTCGATTTTAATTAGTTATGATTCAACAAGATTTCAAGCCATTAGAGTTGATCTATTGGGAGATCTTGAAATTTTTATTAATTGTATAATTGTATTTGCGTCTATCATTTATAAAGTTGTATGTACAAAACTTTATATAACTATCATATTATGATACAACAAATGAAAACAAAAGGAAGTTGACTGATATGATCCACACTTCTTGGACTAGTTGACTGTCCTTAAGAATCGTTTTGACCTAAGGAAGAAGTTATCTTATCAATAAGTTCTTAGGAATAGCTTACCAGACCCTGTGCAAGATGTGTCTAATGGCTAGTGAAGGGTCAATCGGCCCAAGGCATAAATTGGCCGTTTGGACTACCTAGCACATCCTAACAAGCAAAAATAACTAGTTTGACTCCAAACACTTTTTATACGGCCTTATTAAACCAAAGGAAGTGAAGAGAGACTTTTCCCATCATATTTGCTAATCCAAGTATTCTCAATCTTTCTATAATCTGTCAAATTTTCTTATCTTTCTTAGAGAGAGAAAATGCCAACTCTTTTACCTTACTTTGATAATCTTTTAGAGAGTTTTTGTAACCATAGTTGCTCTTTATATGTAAGTCATTTCTTGTGAGGAATGTTTGTTTTGTATTCAAATCTTGTGGTGTCCTTAACTAGTTAGGTCAAAAGCAATGAGTAGATTGATGTCCTTATATACTCCATACAGAGTAAGGTGATTTATTAGTGAAACCTCAAGGTGATTGGTCCTTGAGAAAGGGGACGTAAGCTTGGGATAGCAGAATCACTATAAAAAGAGTTTACATTGATCTCTTTTCCCAACTCTTTTATTTTTAGTTCCTTTAATATTTGTGTCAAGTTGCTTGATTTGTTCAGTTTGGTTTAAGAACATTGATGATCAAGCGATTAATTTCCCTTAAACCCAATTCACCCTCTCCTTGCCTTGTCATTGGGGATAACATGTACTTTTAATGCAAAATAGAAATTATTTTCCACAACTAAACAAACCATTAATCTCTATTTGGATCACAGATTTGTTTGAGGAAAGAAAATGAAAGTAAAATAATAAAGAAATTCATTCTCCATTCCATTCTTTCTCTATAAAAAATGCTATCAATTAAAAATGGATTTTTGGTATAATAAATAAAAAAAATTTGAGAAAAATGCACTATTAATAATGTGCAGAATTAATTTTTTATTCATTGATTCATTATATATATTATATCCCTTCCTGCTTTTCTTGGTAGTCAAAAACATAAAATATATATATATATATATACTAAAAATATTTTTCTTTCCTTTTTCCAATGATTTTCAGGTTAATTTCATTGATTTTCAAAGGAATTCCAAATTAACCTGGTATCTATATATAGGGTTTCTATCATATTTAAATACATATTGCAGGTTTGATAAAAGTTGTTTTCCATCTTTTTCATATCCTCGTAGAAGCTTTCTTCTTCTCCAAAATGGGAGGACATTGAGTACAACCTGTTGCTTCACTAGCTTAGACCAATGTGGCTGTCATGACCCACCATATTGTATTGTATCAGTTCAAGTTTTTCAAAAAACTTGAAAGTTTACATCTCTTCAACATGCATATTGCTGTCATGAACAGCAGTGGTAGATGCAATTTCCTTGTCTTAAACCCTATGCTCTCACAAGCTAGTGGAAAGCTCACTTGACCTGGCCCTCGGTCTGTCCCAATGTATAATCAATATAATAAGCTCTTGCATGAGGAGAAAGTGTGCAAAATAATTAATTTTTTTTGGGTTTCGTGTCTCGACGCAAGCCTTTCACCGACAGACACATGGGTAAACCCCACATTTAAATGTGGATCCCATGTGTACGATCCACTCCTTTATTTACTTAAGTCAACTTTTGATAAACGAAGCTTGGGACATATACCTAACAATTCCTAGATAGTATTAATGCCCTAATACCTAAAATATTTTATTTTTTTATCTCATTTTTCCCAACTTGGCAAAAGGAAAACAAAATATGTTTTTTTTTATTGGTGTCACCTTCTTTTGTATGTTTGTGAAGTTGATTTCTTTCTAAATGAGCAAGACTATTCATCATCCATCTTGGGTTTGTCATATTATTGGGTCCATGTGGCACATGTAGATGGAGAGAATCTATATTAAGTAGAGTCCTCTTCTAATCTTAGCAAGTCATGTGACCTATGATGGTCGCGTCCAATAACAATAAGTGTTTTCCTTTTTCTAATATATATGTTTTTCTTTTAATTGATTCATAATTTGAGGCATGGAGATGTTTGTTTTTGCTTCTAAAATTTTAAAATATGTTTTTTCTTCAATAATATTCTCAAATACGTTCTTACTTGTATGGCATTTAACACATTCATTTTCTATACAACATCTAAACTAACTGTTATTTGTGGCTCTTATACTTTGTTTTTGTAAGTAAAGAAGAAAAAGGGAAAAACATGAATGGGCAACACAGCAGAGCTCGTCGACAAATGCCCTGTGTTCGTTGACGAGTGGATAGTAACAAGTCATTGACGAAGGTTCTGAAATAGTCGACAAGAAAATACCGAAAGCAGGAAAATTTTAGAGATCTGAACTCGTCGATGAAAACCTGTTCTCGTCGACAAATTGTCTTCTGTGGATCCTCGACGAAGCCTTGTACTCATCGACGAATGGCGCCTGGGCTGTGAGTAGTTTTTCTAAATTTTGAATTTTTGAACGTTGGGCAGTTGAGTAAACGGAGGGAAACCTCTGAGGAACTTCTATATATGTTATTTTGGGCATATATTGAAGAGAGAGTGATCATTTTGAGAAATGTATTGTGTACATTGTGATTTTCATAGGAAAATTTGTGTGTCATTACTTCTGTGGATGTAGGCTTTACTGAACCACGTAAATCTTTGTGTTGTTCTTGTTTTGATTGTGTGTTTTTTACTTCTTGTGTTTATTCTACTATGCATCTTAATTATTCGATCCATTTCACAACAAATTGATATCAGAGCGATTGTTGTTATAGCATCGGGATCATCTTCTGCAAGATTTGATGTTGCCAAATTCGATGGAACTGAAAACTTCGGTTTATGGCAGAGGAGAGTGAAGGAAATTTTTGTGTAACAAGGAATGGTTAAGGCTTTACTTGATACTCAACCAGAAGAAATGGATGAGGCACCATGGGTAGATTTGAAAGTAAAGGTAGCGTCTACAATACGCTTGTGTTTAGCCGAGGAAATTCTCTATCGTGTGATGAAGGAGGATTCTCTAGCGGCTATCTGGCGAAAGTTAGAAAGTCGGTACATGTCTAAATCCCTCAATAACAAACTTTTTTCTTAAGCAGCATTTATATTGGCTTAATATGATTGAAGAATCAAGTTTGGATTAACACATCAATGCTTTTAACTAAATCATAAGTGATTTGATGAGGATGATAAGGTTTTGATGCTGTTAAATTGTTTGCCCTCGACTCATACCTATGAAAATCTTATGACCACTCTTATGTGGGGAAACGAAACTTTTGATCTGGAAGAGGTAACAAGTGTCTTATTAAATTTTCATCAAAGGTTGAAGAATTGTGATGAAGGAGAAGGACTTGTGGTAAAGGGTAGTAATAAGCAAGGCAAAGGAAAGTTTAAGAATGGGTTTAGTCAGAAATCATCCTAAAATCAATCCAAGAAGAAGGAAATTTGGTATTATAAATGCAATAAAAAGGGACATGTGAAATCAGAGTGTTCGAATTAAAAGAAGGAAAATTATGAGAAACATGAAGGTGTTTCAAAATCTACAAATGTTGTTCAAGAAGAAGATTCAACGGATGATGATGTTCTAACAGTTTTAGCAGGGTTGGATAATCTAACGGATTCTTGGATACTTGACTCGGCATGTTCTTATCACATGACTCTGTACAAGGTGTGGTTCAGCACTTACAGGTTAGTGAATTTTGGATCAGTTCTTATGGGTAATGATGCTTCTTCCAAGATCGTTGGCATAGGAAATGTAATGATAAAGATGTTTGATAGTGCTGTAAGAACATTGTGTAATGTAAGACATATACCTGAGTTGAGAAAGAGTTTAATATCTCTTGGCACTTGGATTGTAATGGCTTCAATTACAAGTCCAAAAGTGGAGTCTTGACGGTATGGAAAGGTAATCTGACTATAATGAAATGGCAGAAACTGGATAGGAATTTTTACATGTTGCAGGGAACTACTGTTGTAGATTGAGTTGCAGCCGTGAATGCTAAATTAGATGAGACCATTTTTTGGTATATGCGCCTTGGGCATATGGGGGAACACGACATGAAGGAACTACACAAGAGGAAACTCTTGAAGGTCTTGAAATCATCTCAGCTGGAATTTTACAGGATATGTGTTTTTAAAAAATAGAACAGGGCAAAGTTTAGACCAACCATTCACAAGAAAAGGAGTATTCTTGACTATATACATTCAGATGTTTGGGGCCTAGTTAGAGTTGCAGCAAAGGGTGGACATGTGTATTATGTGAATTTCATTGATGATTACTCATGGAAGTTCTGGATTTACTTCATGTGTAACAAATCAAGTATATTTTCCAAGTTTAAGATTTGGAAGGCTGAAGTGGAGAACCAAATGGGGAGGAGAATCAAATGTTTAAGGTCAGATAATGGGACCGAGTACGCTAATTCTTGACTTATGGAGTTTTGTGTGGAGCAGAGCATCAAGAGACATTTTACAGTTCACCAGACACCTCAACAAAATGGTGTGGCAGAATGGATGAACCGGACTCTTGCTGATAGGGCTCGGTGTCTCAGATTGAATGCAGGGCTACCGAAAAACTTCTGGGCCGAGGCGATTAGTATGGCTTATTTTCTAGTAAACAGATCACCAAGAGTATCACTAGAGGGTAAAGTGGCGGAAAAGGTATGCATAGGAAATGCAGTAGACTGTTCTGAATTGAAAGTATTTGGGTGTCCAGCCTATGTCCACATGTCTAGTGAAGAGAGGTCTAAATTTGACCCGAAGTCTCATCGTTGCATCTTTTTGGGGTATCCAATAGGTGTAAAGGGGTACAAGCTATGGGACCTAGTGGCAAACAAGGTGGTGATCAGTAGGAATGTAGTCCTTGATGAGAAGGCTATGGTGAAGTGTACTCAAGAAAGTGATGAATAGAAATAGGATCCATAAAGCTGGGGCAATGATGAACATATCATACAGGTGGAGTTTAAAGCACAAGGCAACAAGAAATGATCATGGTCTCGTGGTTGCAGGGAGCTCTAGCTTGGAAAGCCAGCAAGTCGACAATATTCCATTAAGAAGATCCAAATGCACTATTCGGCCACCGCCAAGGTATGGGTTTGAAGAGTTAGTGTCTTATGCTTTTCTTACTAGTTGCAACGATCCAACTACATTTCAAGAGGCATTTCACCGTCAGGAGAAAGATAAATGGATGGGAGCAATGATTAAGAAGATGGAGTCACTACGTAAAAATCAAACTTGGGAGTTGGTGGAGTTTCCAGATGGGAAAAAACCGATTGGGTGCAAATGGGTGTACAGGAAGAAGGAGGCAATATCAAAAAATGAAGGTGAGAAGTTCAAGGCACGATTAGTGGCAAAAGAATACTCACAGAAGAAGAGGATAGATTATGATGAGATTTTTTCTCTAGTGGTCTGATATGTTTCTATCAGAGTTGTGTTGGGGTTAGTAGCTCATTATGATCTTCATTTGGAACAAATAGATGTGAAGACGACATTTCTTCATGGTGACTTGGAGGAACAAATCTATATGGTATAGCCGAAGGGATTCATTGAATAGGGAAAATAAAATTTAGTTTGCAGGTTGAAGAAATCTCTTTATGGGCTAGAACAGTCTCCAAGGCAATGGTATAAACGGTTTGATTCCTACATGATCAAATTTGACTACAAAAGGTGTGAGTATGACTGCTGCATATATGTGAGCAAACTTGATGATGACTCACTTATTTTCTTGTTATTGTATGTCAATGATATGTTGATAACTGCAAGATATTTAACTGAGGTGAATCAGTTAAAAGACCTATTGCATAAGGAATTTGATATGAAAGATCTTGGTTTAACCAAGAAAATACCTGGGATGGAGATTCATCAAGACAGGCCTGTAGGGAGATTATGGCTATCTTCGAGCGGTTATGTGCATAAGGTGTTTGGAGAGGTTTAGCCTGGCTGATGTAAGAATGGTGAGTACACCTCTAGCGAATCATTTTAAATTGTATACTGCAGATTGCCCAAGTTCAGATGAGGAAATCCGAGACATGTCAAAGGTCCCTTATGCTAGTGTTGTAGGGAGTTTGAT
This sequence comes from Malania oleifera, assembly GCF_029873635.1. NCBI lineage: Eukaryota > Viridiplantae > Streptophyta > Magnoliopsida > Santalales > Ximeniaceae > Malania > Malania oleifera. Next base: position 144,520,221 of record NC_080418.1, read on the forward strand.
GTATGTCATGGTATATACGAGGCTAGATTTGGCTCATGCGGTGAGCATGGTAAGTAAGTTTCTTTCTAATCCAGGAAGGCACATTGAGAAACTGTCAAATGAATACTTAGATACTTACAAGGTACATCAGGATATGGCATCATGTTCGGCAAGCAACAGGGTTGTCCTTCAGTTATGGGGTTTGTTGATGCTGATTATGCTGGAGATATGGAAGACAAAAGGTCTACAACGGGACATGTGTTTACCCTTCTAGGAGGACCGACATATTGGAGATCCATGGTACAGTCTCTAGTAGCATTATCCATGATTGAAGCAGAATATATGGCAGTTGCCAAAACTGCAAAGGAAGCCTTATAGCTTAACAGTTTAGTCAGAGAGCTGGGATTACAAATAGATGGAGTGTGTTGCATTATGATAGTTAGAGTGTCATTTACTTCGCAAAAAATCAGGTATACCATACTAGAACCAAGCACATTGATGTGAGGTTCCACAGGGTTCGGGAATTGATTACTTCAGGTGAACTTTGTTAGAGAAAGTTCATACATCTGAAAATGCAACGGATATTCTGACTAAATTAGTTACTTCAGAAAAGTTCAAGCATTGTTTGGACTTACTCCATGTCTCCAAGTGATAGAAGGGAGACATATCCAACCAAGCAATTTCAAGTTCAAGATGGAGCAATTTATGTTTTTTGGGATTTTCCTAATGGGCATATAATTGCCAAGGTGGAGATTGCTATTTGTGGTTCTTATACTTTGTTTTTGTAAGAAAAGAAGGAAGAGGAAAAAACATGAAGGGGCAACACAGTAGAGCTCGTCGACGAATGCCCTGTGTTCGTCGACGAGTGGATAGTAACGAGTCGTTGACAAAGGTTCTAAAATTGTCGACGAGAAAATACCAAGAGCGGGAAAATTTCAGAGATCTGAACTCGTCAACAAAAGCATGTTCTCATCGACGAATTGTCATCTGTGGATCGTCGACGAAGCCTTGTACTCGTCGACGAATGGCGTCTGGGTTGCAAGCAGTTTTTATGAATTTTGAATTTTTAAACGTTGGGTGGTTGCGTAAATGGAGGGAAACCTTCGAGGAACTTCTATATATGTTATTTTGGACATATATTGAAGAGAGAGCGATCATTTTGATAAGTGTATTGTATACATTGTGATTTCCATAGTGAAATTTGTGTGTCATTGCATCCGTGGATGTAGGCTTTGCCGAACCACATAAATCTTTGTGTTGTTCTTGTTTTGGTTGTGTGTTATTTACTTTTTGTTGTTTATTCAGATGTGCATCTTCATTATTCGATTCATATCACAACACTAACACTACTACATTCTAAATATTAGTAAATTATTCTAAATATTAGTAAATTAAGTCCAACATCTAAATCTATTAATTTCTCACATGCATTCTTCACAAACAAATAATTAATTATTCAACTTATTCATAAAAAAAAAAAAATCAAAACCCATTGACAAATCATAAAAATAAGTAAACATACAAAAACAATACAATAACCAAAAATTGAAACTTTTTAACTCTAAAACAAATGAACTCTACTCATAAACAGAGTAACACTACTCATAAAATAGATGAGCTATGCTTATAAATAAATGAACTCTACTCATGAGATTTGATCATATCAACAAGTGAGTTCTACTCATAATCAAATGAATTTCACTCGCGTCGGAGGATGAGTTTTGCTCATAAATATATGAGTTATACACATATCAAAAGATGAGTTCTACTCATTAATAAATTAGTTTTACTCATATTTTAACAAATGAGCACTACTTATGAGGACATGAGTTAGAGTTCTCCTCACAAAATCTTATGGATGAGTTCTATTTATTATATATGTATATATGCAAAGATGAGCTTTATTCATTTAAGTTGACAAAAGGGTGAAGCTTAGCCACAAAAAGTTTTTTTTGTGGGGGGGAGGGGGCTGCTCGATAATAGCAAAAAGGGGAAAAAAAAAAAGAAAAAGAAAAAAGAAGGGGGTAAAGATAGCTTAGAAGCATGCACATGGCTTGGCTGCGCACATCAACTCAATCAAGATTAGGTAGCTATGCTTGGCTCGGTCAACCAATTTGGCTCTGCTAGGTCGACATATCTTAGCTCAACTTAGTAGGATGCAAGTTAACTTAAATTTTGCTCTCAGGCTTGGAAAAAAATTTTCACTCCTCAAGAGTGGAGGCAGGGCCGACTCTTCATAATATGGGACCCTAAGTGAATGATTTAATTATGGGTCCTTAATATTTTGTTTAATTTTTATTTTTATTTAAAATTAATTTCGCTAACTTTTTGATATGCAAATCACTAATTAAAATTTTATATTCAATATTTTCAAGTATTTTTCTTCTATTGATAACATAGTCAATCCAGTGGCATAGTTGATCGCAAATAATTTTTTATAAGTTTAAGTTTTGAAAAACTTATTTTTACAGAAGCTACTGTCACAGGTATCGTTACTAAAATTCTATAAACAATAAATGCATTTGGAAAACAATCTATCTTTTTTATAAATACATTGAGATTTGAAAAAAAAAGAATTAAATTGCATTTACTTTATATTTTAAAATACAATTTGATTTACTTGATAGTGGGAAAGTCAATGTATGAGAAGATAGCATCATAAATAATGTTAATATTATTATATTAAAAAAAGATTTGGGAACCCAAAAATTTTTGGGGCCCTAGGCAAACACCTCAACCGCCTTAAGGTCAGGTCGGCACTGAGTGGGGGAGAACTAATGGGGAATAAAATAGTATCTGCCATGAAAAGTCAAAGGGACATCCGTAACACAAAGTAATATAGGAGAACCAATAATGGTGCATGTAACTCTTGAATGAAGGGGAAAATAAAAAGGAGTATAACTCTTGTAATTGCCTTAAAAGTAAAGGCCAAGTATTGAAGGGGTCACTTACGACTTAAAAAAGGGGTTGTAGGGGTAAGGTAAGACATCTAACAAACAATTCTTTACGTTGTTGTCATAATCTCTTCCATATTTTTTAGTCCTAATTTAAGTATTTGAGAGATCTCTCAAAATAAATCCTGAGTTCTCCAAACTTGTTTTCCTTTTTCAGAGAATCAAGATTTTGGATCAACCCACCAAATTTGAGCGACAACAAAAACCTATTAAACCACATCCCAATTCTTTTTTTTATCTTTTTTTTTTTAAAAAAGAATTGACATATTCTTTTTCTTTTCTTTTTTATTACATAGGAACTTCAGCCACCAACGAACCCTTTGGACCCCCTGGTGCGGTATCAAACCTACAGATCAGCATCCTCCACCCCCAGGTCTCACTGTTCAGGGTAAAGTCCGGAATGCAGATACGACTTCTGTACATCAATTGGACGTTCAACTAATCCGACACCCGGAATACATCTCCATTACCATTTACGGTCTCCACTGGCTCACAAAAAACTCTCACCATCCATCCTTCTCGCTGGCTCACAAAACGAACTCTCACCATCCACGGTCCCTGCTGACTCACAAAGTAAATTCTCACAATCACATATTCTTATACTTATATTAAAAAATTCTAATATATATGATTTTTTCGTACCCACAATATTAAACTAGGGGAGGACATCACTAGCCTCGTATCTTTTTCTTAATAAATAAGAATGAACTTTCATACATAATTGAAGCTAAAACTTTCTATTAAGAGGAAACGTTAGTTTAGGACTTAGTCAAGTCTAACGAGTCAACCTTGCATTCATGTTGTTCCACATCATTCATATATAATTATTTATTTATTTATTTTATCCTCCTCTTTATTTCTTTTGCACATTCCCTCAAATATATCAGCTGTCTTGTCAATTTCCATATCCTCTAAGCTAGACCACTCGTTTTTCAATATGTTATATTCATTGTACCATGTAATCATTGTACTCCTCAACCTAATATATCAATTAATCATTCGTACCATTTACATATAATTAAGTCCAGGAAGAAATTTTCCTGACCTATTAAAATTGTTAATCTTGTATACATGCATTTATAGAAAGCACCCAAACATTTGAAGTTTAGAAAGAATTGTTTAGTTGTGGAAGAAATTTTGTTCCAAAATATTAGTTATTAAAAATTAAATTTTTGAATAGCTCTTTTTTTCAAAAAAAATTACACTCACGGCTACTATTATGACTTTTATTTCACTTTCTTTTTAAATTATACAAACGGCAACTATTATGACTTTTATTCCTAATATTACTGCTCATTTGATTAGTATAAATAGAATAGAATACAAAATTATGAAATCAAATTTTATTATTTGATTTTGTCATATTTATCATTTAAATTTTCATTCCATTTCTATCCGACCACATTTTATTTCACAAACTAAACATAAACATTAGATTTTTAATAATGATTTTATAAAAAAGGACTAGACAAAGGTGTAATGATTAGGAACCCCATTTCATTCTACAAACTAAATATGAATAATATAGGCATAGCTACGATCATGACAAATTTTAAATTTATAAGGGAACATTTTGAGAGAGAGAGAGAGAGAGAGAGAGAGACAGCAGGGTAGGGGCCTGCCTTAAATGAGTTATTCCCATTATATAATTCAGGTTCAATCAACATCGACGAGGGAACAAAAAAACAGTCACACTTGGTACAACATGCATAAAAAATTCATGTTACCATCGTCATTACTTTTTCTAAACAAGTTATTGTAAATTTTACACAGTATTAGATGTGAATTCTGTTTGGTTCACTGCAATTCTTCATAAATCAAGAACTTGCAGCGAAAGACCAATTGGGTCATCCTTCTAAGGTGAAGATTCAATCATTTCTTGTCTGCTTGACAAGTTGCTCCTCTTTGCAATAAAGCTCATAGAAAGAGGCATTGTTTTCCCATCTTCCTCCAATCGATGCACCACTTTCCCTCTCTTTTTGCTTTTAAGTGCAGCCATGTAGGTGTAGGTGGAGTTCTCTTTATCTTCTCCACCTACCACTCCCTCCTCCCTTCTAACTTAAACAAATTCAAGCTTTCTTTGCCAGTGCAGGAAAGATGGGAGCAGACAGCTTTAATCCCCATGAATCCCTTTATGAGATTTGTTTCTCATGTGACTGACTTGCATTTCACCAGAAAGTCGAAGAGATTGAAAACCTTTCTATCAACCATCCCATGCTTGGTAGAACGGAAATATAAGATGGATTTTTTTTTTTTTTAACTCTCTACCATTCCATCCTTCGTGCATATCGATGAGGCAAGCTTTTCAAGTTGAAATAAAGGAGAACATACACAACAATTCACCACATAACCCGAAACCCACACCAGGAATTCATATTAAAAGCATTAAAGCTTGCTAACATTGTTAATGTGTAACCAGCATAATTTTTGAGTAACTGAAACATTTAAGAACCACGAGTTTGACGAAGATCATATCCATGCATTTCTTTCTCATTCTTCTTTGGTGTGTCTGCAGCAGAAGCCATACATATTTCAGCTTCTTGGTTAGTGACAAGGTGAGTGTAGGAAAATGTTCACAATTAATACAGATGTTCTTTCTGGCAAGCGACTTAAGGAGGGTATGGCATTGGCAATGGTTGTCCTGGCATGGAATGTACAACATTGTGGATTGCACATTTGGCTCCTTGACAGCTACTAGCCCATCTCCTTGGGTAAGCTGATTTCAAGAAAATATAGGCTGCAAAATAACCAGATTTTTATATATAAGAAATGTGAGAGTGCAAGAACAAAGGGATGCAGAAAAAAAAAACCAATAAAACTTGATTAATATTAGATTTATATCAGCAGTTCAAAGCAGAAGGCAAAAACAGTGGGTTATGGAATTACTGTTACCACAAAATATAGTGCAACAGAAATAACAGAGTGGAACCATTTCAGGCGTATTTCTTCTTAATGGAAGATAACATTTCACGTCTTTTTTAATAAAGAGGAAAAGAACCCCACAAGGGTGTTCCTCAGAATTTAGCAATCCCATTTTTATTTCTTTCGAGAGTTCGTTCTTGAGGTAGGATAAATTTTTAACTCTCAATAGGTAAGTCTCTAATCAAGACAACTGCCAGATAACTCTATTTTTCTATTTCAATATATATGCAGAGTATGCAGACAGGGAATTTAAGTAATATAGGAAGAGGTTTTAGCCAAAAATATGAAACTAGGCAGAAGTTTTAAAAGTAGTTCTCTCCTCTTTTAGTTCAATACTTCGATTACCTTGCAGACATGAAAGCCATTCCAACAAACACAGCTTTGACTGCTTGCTTTGGCCCCGCATATTCAAACGCCAACGGTAGCATTTCGTGCAAGGTTATAAAGGCCATCACTCCACCAACTGCATGGTATACATTCACCCATGAAAAAGCATGTATAAACAACAATTTTAAATACTTCCATCCCTCAATGAAAACTTGTGGGACCAAACCTGATCCTAGCAGGCCCTCAAGAATTTCAGGACTCAAGCTTCTTGGGAATAGATATGCTGCATTGTAAGATAGATTGCATTGTAAGATAGATCTAACCATAAGAAATTCAAATGCTACAGTATTCATAGAGATCAAACACATAAGGAAAAAAATTTCAATACAAATGATCTCAGAAGACTTTCCTTCTTTTGGAAAAACGAATATTTATGTTTTAAAATATTCACCAGGCATATGTTTCACAGCAAAGGACTAAGAAATTCCCTAGGGTGCAAAGTTGAAGAGGGCATGAGTTCCTCTCAAATGCCTTATTAAGCTTCAATTCAATAAGACTCCGCACCTAATAAACATCACCTAGCTCTGACTTGAAGAATGTAACTTCCACTCCAAAAGTAGTTTTTCAGGGAAAACCAAAACCACTTTCTTTGCTACCAGTCAACTTACCCACAATTATAACGCCAAGGGGTTCTGCAAAGCCAGAAACTGTTGCCAATTTGAATGCCTGCCACTTGCTGAGAAATGTACAAAAACACCGATTAACATATCAGATAAAAAATTTCTAGTGCATTGAGATTTAACTCACTAAATATCTGTCCTTGATAAATATGCAAGTGACCAAGTCTTCCAGAAGCACCAATAATGACAAGAAGCAGGACACAATGTTTTTTCCTTCCAAAATTATAAAGGAATACTGCCAAGATTTTGAATATGAAGTTTCCATTCTATTTATATTTTACACATAAAACTGATAATGATCATTTACATTTTTGCACAAAGGTCTGCATAATATACTTTCTGTTTTTGCTTTGCAGAAAGCAAAGGAAAAAAAAAAATATGAGGCAAAGAAAACAAGGAAAATATATTGCTTTTATTGTTGTAAACAATGACGCTCAAAAGGCTTAACCAAACGGTGCAATAGGGAATTATTACCTCTGTGTGGCAAAATAAACAGGAAGTGCAACAGCAACACCCTGGAAAAGATAACTTGAAGTCAGGACAATGAGGAATTATGTTACTAATTATCTTGTGTCAGACAATTGCTTGTCCATAAAAAATACAGAACATAATAGTACATGTATATTATATAGTAATAAGTACCATTTTTTTATCCCAGAAAAAGACTGTAAATCTGTCCTTAATTTTTTTCCTTTTTCAAAATCTCCATCATGAAAATGCAGATGATTTTGATTGCATGGCAAACAATGCAGCAATTTCAAATAGCCAAAATGTGAAGAAATTTTCTGGCAAGCCAAAAATTAGGGCTTTGTTAAAGCTTGATATACATTGTTGGTCCACAACCTAACAACTTAAACTTTTAGGTAAAGTGGTAATCTAACATGGTATCAGAGCTAGTTACCAGAAGGTCCTGGGTTTTAGTCTCTTTGCCCATGTTTATTATGTGGTGTTTAAAAAAAATTATTATATTCCCTGTAATGGGTGTTATCTATCACGTGTGTCTAACAGCATTAAAACAATAACTACAAAAATGCAGACTTTTGGGATTACAAGTTTTATCTAAACTAAGTATGGAAATAAGATTAGATGGAGAAAATGTCAAAATAAAATAAGGAACAAAATGAATCTGCAGATTTCTTTGATGGCTCTCATCTGCTTTATGCTCGCCATTAAAAGAAATGAGGAAATTATGAAACTATGGTGAACAAAATCATTTGAACATGGCAAAAGAAATTACTAATTCATGGCAGACAATTTTTTGAATAACGTGCAAATTTCATAACATAAGGCCAATTTTTGGCCCAGCGTCGAGTGTTACACTAAAACCTAGCTCCCCAAAATGTGGTAGTAAGGCTGCATACATCATGCCCTTCCCAAACCCTTAATGTGGTGTGAGAACCTTACGCAATAGGAGATGATGTGATTATTTGCATCGAATCTTTCAAGAAGAGTGTGTTATTGGATTTAGAGGTCACTGTGGATCCAAACTTGATTTCAATAACTTTGGAAAAATATCATGCAAAGGTTAATTATGGAAATTTGTTCTTAATGAATTGAGCCTAAAAAAAAAGTAATAATAAAAACATTAATTATGAGGTATGCTCGCTATCAAAAAAGTATTTTTTATGACCCTTTTCAAAACAACAGACCTATTGATGAAATTAGACTACTTCCTCTGGGCAAGGTAGGGGGATGAATTCAAACATCAGCTTGTAGACTGGAATGCTAGTGTCTCTCCAAATCAAGCTGAAGTTTTGGCCCGGTTCATTAGGATGGCGAATTGAACTCCCTCAGCAAGATAGCCTTGGAAGTTCATGGCAACGTGGGATGGCTTGTGGATGAAGACAGGCTGGTTGGATTCCATTTTTTGGACATGGGCCAGAGGAAAGTTAGAAGTTGGGAATTCAGAAAGCCATGGTGCTTGATTTTGCTACTTTTTTCTAAAATTCCAGCTTAAGGAGAAGTGGTACGCACAACATTTTGAAAAAAAAAAAATGGTGTGGGATATTGCCCTAATGAAGATGTTTCCTTTTCTTTTTGCAATACGGACCAAAAGCTTAAGAAGTACAAGTGGCATGCACAATATTTATAAAAAAAAAAAAAAAACCATGCGCGAGATTGTTCTAACGAAGATGTTTCCTTATCTTTGTTCAATAGGGACAAAAAAAAAAATGCTTCTATCAGACTGTTGATCAAGATAGGAATACATTTCATTGAAATGCCAGTCTTTCAAAATTCTTACTTGAAAAATTTATGGTAAAAATGCAACTAGAAGAACTAATCTATCTTGAGTTATTAAGAGGCCAGGAGGCTTTTTCTGGCCAAAAGAATTCAGATGACATATAGTTGCTCCAAGGTAGCTAGCTTTCTCAAGGCAGTGACACATTAGAAGGGGCAGCCTACCTAATTAGCAGGAATTGACAATCCCCAATATCAGTTGCGCAAAACAAGGCAACATAATCAATTGACCATATGTTTTGCCCCATTAAATTGCTTTGTATTAATGATCTTTTATCTTTGCTTTGTTCAAGAGTTCATTGAATGTTGATCCACCTGCCAGTGGACTTGCTTCCAAGAAGGAGATTAAAAGGTTGATGCAAAAAAAATAGGTAATCATTGATAATGTGGAACTGCCAACTTTAAAGTAGAACTTATATTTTGGTAAAAGCTTGTGTGGAGACTTCTACACAATTACGGAGAATGAGTCCTTTGTGATTTGTTTTGGATTCACCGACATTGATTTCTTTTAGATAATTGCAGAGAATGGAGCGTCCTTTGTATTTTGTTTTTGATTCACCAATGCAGTAATTTACTTTTTATTCCCTTTTGCATCAATTGTGTAGAATGCAGTTGAGCTCTCAGCATCATTACTTCTTTTTTTTTTCAACAAAATAATCAACTATTTTTTTTAGGAAAAAAAAAAACTCACAAAGTATTCAATAGGTTCTTAGAAAATACATGACATTGTATTTCAAGAACTTAATTTGACCACAGCATAAATGGCACATGATCAAAAGAAACTAGTTTGGCCACATGCAGCTATACCACAAATCTAGATCTCTAATATTGTTCTGCAAAAACTACCAGCCAGATTTTCAGGGGAAAAAAAAGAACCTAAAAAATTTCTCCATTTATAAGCACTCTATGATATTCAGAAATGTTGGAGTGTATCTATTTTCACTACCTTATCGAAGACAAAGGTATGTGCAATTCACTATAAAGTTAAACCAATTTATGCTCTCAATTCCAATTTCCAACTGATTCATTCACATTTAGCAAAAAAATAAAAAGTCGTTCATAAATTTTTTAGCATCCTCAGTCTGTTGTTGCAGTAAGAATAGAAAATATTGGGAATCATATCCCATTATAAAAAAAGTTTGGAGGTCATAATAACAATCAAGAATATTTTCATTCATGGCAAGATGCAGGTATTCAAGAGATCCATGGGACATAAATAATAAATAGCATACAACAACAAATATTCGGTAAGGATTCAAATCATAGTCACCTGACAAATTTTACGCTGGCTGCCATAAATATTAAATAGCATATATGCATTAAAGAATCATGAACATAAATATAAATACCTCGGGAATATTGTGCAAAGCAATTGCCAAGGCCAAGTTAAGTCCAACACGAAGACCCTACAAAAAACCACAGAAACAAAAAGTTTTAAGCGGCATCCACAGAAGTGACACATGGTCTGCCAGAAAAGAAATTCAACAGCTCATTTTTTCCTTGTCTTCAAATAGCAACATAGTTAAAATTTAGATTTTATCAAAACAGAGAGCAATACAATATCATTTCAAATTTTCAACATGTTCATGAGCACACTCGGCCTAAGCATGTACATGAAAAAATGACAATATCAAAGGCAAAGCTAGGGTTTTATGGCCGAGATATATATAATAAAGATAAATTTAATGTTGATGGTGGTAGTAATGAATGGAAAAAAACATTAAAATTGAATAGGCTTTCAAAATTTTTTTTAAAAAAAAAAATTGCAAATAGATTAGATAGGAGGTAATTACATTAGAGAAAAAATAAAGAAAGAAAAAATGCAGTTAAAAAAAAGGAAAAAAAAAACAAATTTAAACTAATATGAAGTTAATGCTTTTTTGAAAAAATAAATTCTTCTATTGGAACAATATAATGTAATGTATGTATAATATATTAAAAGTATTTCCTCCTAGTGGACATTCCAATGGGTAGAGTTGCAGAACTTCATACTAGACGTCTTAAGTTCTAACCTTGGGAGGGGGTGGGAAGGAGCAGGAAGGTGCATGGGATGGGTGGTAGGCTACATCTAATTAGGGGTGAGCATAATTCGGAGAAACCCAAATTAACCGACCGAAATTGGTCGGTTCGGTTCGGTTAAGAACACAAGATCGGTCAGTTCGGTTATAGTTTTACAAAATTCAATTAATCAGTTAATCGGTTCGGTTTAGAAGAATGTTAATTCGGTTAACAAAAATAAACGATTTAATAATTAATTAAAATTTAAATATAAATTAGTAAATGTTAATTAGTATATGCTAATTTGTTAATATGTTAATTTGTTAATATGTTAATTACTATATGTTAATTTGTTAATATGTTAATTAGTATTTGGTAAAAAAATCTACAATTATATTATGTTTTTATTAATTAATTTCAAATTAATTCGGTTAAATTCGGTTAACCGAACGGTTGAGGCCCCTCTATTTGGTCGGTTCGATTAATTCGGTTAATTAACCGAATTTGGCCGAAACGACCGCTTGCTCACCCTTACATCTAATTGTGTAGTTCAGGCCTAGTAGCCTCCAACAGAGCGAAGAAAATCAAAGTGCTGGGACCATAAACTAAAACATATTTTAAACATGCTTCTTGGAAAGCTACACTGGATTATATATCTCATAATGTTCATTTTATGAAAATAATTCAGTTTCTTAGAGTTTCCTCTTTCTAAAAATTGATCTATTACAGAAGAACAGTACAAAACTTTTACGTACCTTCATTGATCCAAGGAACACAGCCATTCCTTCAGGAAAATTGTGCAAGCTTATGCCTGCAACATGTAAGGAAAAAGCTTCCCATCATATCATACCAATATAAGTACTTTGTTTACATAGCGGAAGCAGCAGGTTTCAAATCATTAAGTTTGTTATTATTTTCTCTTTTGGCTAAATGAAAAATCCTGAACTTTAACATAAATTTTGATTTATCGCAAACTTTGATTTGTTGCAATTATAAACTAGATTTTTTAAGCTTTCAACTGTTTATCATGTGATACCATATTACGATCCTTTTTTAATGCGGAAGCCACATCCCACTTGGAGAGAGAGAGAGAGAGAACCAATTTTCCTTATTGTTAAAGGTTATGTTGGTCATTAAGCATTTTTAGCATGTGCTAGTGTTATCATTTTAGTAAGCATGAGATAATAAGGGTATTATTGGTATCATGGTTTTAAAACCTAGACTGGACAGGCCAGTTTGACCCGGTTCAATCGGAACTGATCATTAGGCCGGTCTGGTTATCTCTCATAACTCAGATTTGGAGCAACCCACATTTAACCCAGATGACCTGGTCCAAACTGGACCGAACTGGCCTGAACCAGTGCCACAACCAGCTTAGCCAAGCCAACTATACACCAAAAATAAATAGCGGAAGTGCACCGGAATTCAAACCTGAGTCTCAGGTTTGGAACAAGGAACATTGCTGCCCTGCCACCATACCCACCAAGAATTGCGTAATGAATTATCAAGTAAATAAAATACAAATGCAATATGAATGTAGCTAATTTTTAATTGAACCCAACTATCAAAACTCTTCTCTTTGCCTCCTTTTCCAATATTTGTTCAACTCATAATAATAATTTTAAAAAATAAAAATTATATCTAGATTGTTTATAAATAATTGTTTTTTTTGTTAAAAACAAATGATTATGACCAACATTTTATAATGTTATCATATATTACATGCTTACAAGCATTAACTTCAAACTTTAGATTTCAAATTTATGTAGATTTGGAAAAAATGTAGGATAAATTTATTAAGTTCCATATAAATCTAAATCTACAATCTGACTTAAATTTAAGTACATTTGGACAAAATCCACTGTATCAAACACAATCCTAGATCATTGTGTTTTTTTTGTTGTTATTGTTATTATAATAATAATCATTCTATGCATGCATAAATACACACAAATATATATATATTAAATTGACATCACTGGTTTGACCGCTAGTATGACCCACCAGTCCAGCCAATCCAATGCCTTCACCAGGTTTATCACCTAGGTTTCAAAACCATGATTGGTATGTACATGACATATTATAAATAGAGAGAGAGAGAGAGAGAGAGAGAGAGAGAGAGAGAGAGAGGCCTATCGTTGCAATTAGGTCTTCCATTTTACGCAATACTTCAACATGGTATCAGAGCAAGTTCCGAACTAAACCCTACCACCAAACCAAACCTCAAACCTAATCATCCTATGTGAATCTGCCATTATAGGAGGATCAACCGCACCTGTAAAGCTAGAAACGAGTCCAGGGATTCACAAAAAACACAGCAGTCGCTGGAAACTTCCTGAACATTGCTGCCCTTTTCAGAAACGAAAGAACCCCTTCATATTTTGCAAAACCAACCAGATAAGTCTGTGAAATATCATCGTCGAAGGAGTCCTCACATGTCAGCCAACTGCTAGCAGCTCTAACCCCATGCACCAGCGCGAGACATCTTCTCTGTCTGCTTTGCCTCGATTTCCTCCAAAATGACTTAAATTCTTCAATAGACCCAAATATTAAGTTGTTGGTCATGTATTTTGTTCACTCATAGCAATTCCTCAGTTGTTGTTCGATACTTTTAAGGTCATCAGTTAGTCTCTTGGGGCAGTGGCACTTTTAGTATGTTGGTTCCTTGCAGTTGTATCAATTTGTTGGTGACTCATTTGTGGTTGTTTCAGTGATTCCCCTTGTTTGTGGTAGTTCTGGTTGTTCATGCCATTCACCTTGTTTGCCATTGGCCTCATTAGTGAGTGTTGGGATGGAGTCCATGAATCCCAGAAGTATGTTCCCTCCATCACTACCATAGATAACAGTTGAAAAGTTGGATGGAAACAACTATGTTCAATGGTCTAAGGTTGTTAAGATCTATTTGAGAGGCTTAGCCACTTAGGTAAATCTGAACAATTGTTCTAATATGAGCCCTTTGATGATAAAAGGAAAGATGTGTGGATTCAGGAAGATGAAATGATTGTCTCCCACTCCTGGAACTCTATGGAGCCCCAAATTGCATAGATGTGCATACTTCTGGATATATGCAAGGAGATTTGGGATTATGTCAAGCTTCTGTATTCTAGAAACATTACACACATGTACGATTATCCCTTCATTACTTTCACTTACAACAGTGAGACAAGGCTGTCAAAAAGTACTTTGAAGAGATGAAGCGTATTCATGAAGAACTTAACATCGTGCAACCCATGATCATTGATATTTGCGAGAAGCAAAAGTGGAGGGAGTAGATGATAGTTCTTTGGGTTCTAACGGATATGAAACCCAAGTTTGAGGCACTTCGGTCCCAAATTCTTGATAGTGCAAAGTTGCCATCCTTTGCTGATGTTCATTCTCACGTTCTTCATGCTTCCTCCAACACATATTCCCCAGCCCTTGCATCTAATGTTTTAACCCCTGGTTCTAAGGAAGCTTTTGTTACACATGGTGATTCTAGTTCTTAACCAAGCAGTTGTGTAAGTTCTCAAGGTGGTTAAGTGGCTATGGTGGAAGAGATAGACAAGATAGAGGCCCTCCTCACAAATGCCCTCACTATGGACGATAAGATCATATTATTGAGTAATGTTAGGATCTTCACGGTAAACCTCCTTGCATTGCCAATGCAATCACCACAGACCCCACATTTTTAGGCTCAAGCGGGGAGCAACATACTATTCAAAGAAACAGTATTCCAAATTCTAGCAATATCAAGCATCCGACCAAGCTTCCCATCCCATTGCATCTCCTTCTTAGATAAATAATCCTACAACTTACATATCATCCAGTACTCCTCACCCTAGTCCTTGCGTAACTAGGTTATAGGTTCATCCACCATTGATCATATGACAAGCATACCTAATTTCTTCTCTACTCTCTAATTTTTTGAAAATTTACATCAACTTATTCTAGCTTATAGGTTCACTATTTCCGTTAAGAGAATAAGGATAGTAAATCTCTCTTCCTTTGTTTCTCTTCCTCCAAAGTTTTATATCCCCAAGTTCCTCTTTTAATATTATGTTAGTTGGAAAGACTATCAAATCTTTGAATTGTTAAATAACATTTTTTCATGATTCTAAGGTCATTCAAGATCTAAAGATGAGGAAGGTGATTGAGAAAAGACATGAAGTCGGTGGACTATACCATTTTGAGCTACTATCCCCTTTTATCACCTACACTACTGCTGCCACAAAATGCCAAATCCATTGTTGCATAGGTCATCCTTCTTGGAAAAGTTACAACAACTAGGTCCTACTTTAAGTTTAGTGTCTAGTCTGAAGTGTGGGTCTTGTGACTTGGGAAAGCATCATTGCATTCCATTTGCTTCCCGAGTCAATCAACGGGCAGCAAGCCCTTTTGTGTTAGTCCTTGGGTCCTCGTCGGGTTGTGTCCAAGTTGGGTTTTTGATACTATGTAACTTTTGTTGATAATTATTCAAAAAATGACTTGGCTCTATTTAATAAAAGATCGGTCTGAGAATTATTTCATATCTTTTGAGCCTTCTGTTATAAAATAAAACTCAATTTAATTTTCCAATGCGGATACTTCAGAGTGATAATGCTAAAGAGTACAGTACCCAATTCACTACATGTCACTACATGCATAACTCACGCTGGTATTACTCATCTGTCATTCTATGCCCACTCCACGACAAAATGGGGTTGCAGAAAGGAAAAATAAACATATCTTTAAAGTCACTCGTATCTTAAGAGCTATTAAATCCTTCCTCATTATCTCATTCCATGTTATTTTTTTAGGTGTACCTTTACCCCTTCTACTACTAGTGACATAACTAGCTCACTCCTCCTCACTAGTGCACTATTTGGTCTACATTTCAAGTGCCCAAACCATCTAAGCAGCCCCTCCTTTGTCTTATCTTCTACCAATGCTATGCAACAAATTACAATGTATTTTATTATCATACTCCATTGGTAAGATTTTGCTTATTCTATATGTGGATGATATTGTGATTACTAGTAATGATGATCAAGGTATCTAGGGCCTAAAGTATTTTCTGCAAACTAAATTTCATACCAAGGATTTGGGACCATTCAAGTACTTCTTGGGTATAGAAGTATTTCAATTTTGCATGGAATTGTTTTGTCACAGAGGAAGTATGTTCTTGATCTTTTCGATGAGATCGGCTATTGGAATCCAAACCTACTAATACACCCATGGATCCTTAAAGTGAATTAGTGCTAGATACGGATGGTTTGTTGCCCGACCTAGGATGATACTAAAGACTTGTTGTAAAGTTGAATTATCTCACAGTCACTCAAACAGAGATAACTTTTACAACAAGTATTGTGAGTCAATTTCTTGATTCTCCGAGAATAAGTAACTAGGAGATGTAGTAATATGCCATTTTGAGATATCTAGAAGGTGCACCTAGGAGATGTCTCTTATATTAGGATCAAGGTCACACTTATATTCAAGGATATACAAATGGAGATTGGGATTGGTTTTTTAAAAATCCACAACCAAGTACTATATCTAGCCAACCTCACCTAGTGGGACTTAAGGTTTGTTGTTGTTGTAGTTGCTGTCGTTGTTTTTTGTTGTAACCTAGTACTATATCTTTGTTGATGGTAATTTGGCTTCTTTCCAGAATAAGAAACAAACTGCAGTGCCAAGGTCAAGTGTTGATTCAAAGTATAGGACATGGCTCACACTATATGTGAACTTGTTTGGTCAAAGAACATATTGGAAGAATTGGATTTTTCACATTCCCAATCAACTGAATTGACATGCAATAAATCAAGCAGCAATTTATATTGCCTCCAGCCCAATATTCCACAAGTGGGCAAAATATATTGAAGTTAATTGCCACTTTATTTGAGAGAAACTTGTGCAGAAGCTCATCACAATGGCTCGTGAATTCTGATTTACACCTTGCTGATTCATTCACTAAAGCTTTGGGGATTGCTTGTGTTAAATTCATTCGTAACAAGAAGCTAGGAGCATATGATATCTATGCACCAGCTTGAGAGGGAGTGCTAATGGTTATTTTGGTCATTTTAGCATTATTAGTATGTGCTAGTGTTATGTTAGTAAGTGTGAGTTAGTGAGGGTATTATGGTCATTGGTATGTATTTGACATGTATTATAAATAAAGGGAGAGAGCTATCGCTGTGATTAGGTCTTCCATTTTACCTAATACTTCAACACTTATGTTAAGCCCTTGTCTTCTCCAATGCACTATCTATATGTGAAGCTCAAATGGCCCAATGACTCCCACTTTCATCATAGTTTAAATTTTATTTTATTTTTTATTTTTTGTTTTGGCCTAGGCAGAGTATGCTTGGGAGCTAGCTAAATATAAGTGTGGCGACCTTGAAGGTTGTTGATGGCTGTAAACGTGATTAATATGGATGACATCATGATGGTGGTGGTGTTTGCAGCCATCCCGATGGAGAGTATACATGAATTGTGGCTGCATAGAGGAAAAGCTAGAATTAAAAAGAGTGAATTACCCTACTCCATCAATCTCATTCCATGTTTGCTTTACACACCACAGGCCTAGAGGAAAATGAAAGATTGAACTTTTCAACAATGTTTTTGAAAGGCTCCAAGTCTCGCCCTAAGACGAGGCATGCCCAAAGTGCCTTGAGGCATATTCTAAAATACCAAATTCCATGAAGGCAAACACATTTAACAATGAGGCTTGCACTGTTGCACAATAGTACCAAAATTGTGCCCTTTTGCGCTTTTTAGTTGAGGCATACACATTTTAGATGTGCGAATTGTAGTTATATTTGGCTACAAAAAGACAACCAAATGTTTATATGAAAGGAATGCCCTAATACAATTTGATCTCTAAAACTCTTGAATCTCAACTTTTCCAAAATAATTGAGAATTGGATCTTAGATCATGAATATAATTTCAACTTTGTAATATTATAGTAAATTCTTGCATGTTTACTAAATGATTCAAGCAAATGCTCTTAGAATGGCCAACAAATATTTCCTTATTTGAATTTTTTCACTTTATTTGTAACTTTATATTCTATGTAATTTGTTCAAATACTTTGTCTAAAAAATAAAACTCCCAAAAAGTTTCTGCCTCAATGCCTCAAGGAATATTCCTCACACCATAAGGGTAAAAGGATTACACTTCAAGTTTTATGTCTTTATCTTTCAAAGCATTGCTTTTCAAAAAATGGGGCTTCGATTAACTATTATCTATTTCCACCCATATATATAAATCATACAAACAATTCAAAATCCACCACTCCCTAAAAACACATATGAGTGTCACCAAAACTAGTGGAACGGTAGTCAGTGGCGTTGGGTAGCATGGGTTATTGCAAGTGAAGAGGGTTGCCTAGAGGTCCCCACCTTGGAGAGGATTGGACAGAAATACCGGTAGAGGAGGTAGCATAAAGCGAACTCTTTTGCTGGTGGATGTTAGCTACAGAATGATTTTGCTGGTAATAGGATGGTGCAGGAACACCATCCTACAACTTCAATTCTTAATTCCAATCTCCATAAAAACTAATACATAGGGATAGTTTACAATGCATGGAAGATACAGAAACTAATAAAGATACCTAATCCAGCCAAAATACTAGTTTCCTAAATGATAATAACCTAGAATCTTGGAGATATAATCCTAATATGTAGGCTTACAATACCTGTAAGATAAAGAAACTAATTAAGAAACCTAATTAATCCAAAATACTAGTTTCCTAAATGATACCCTAGAATCTTGCTTCCAACATTATAATATCCTAAAATCTTGATTAAAAATTTAAAATACCCTAAATAAAAAAAAACGAAAATACAATAAAAATAGGAAACTAAAGTAGCTCTTATTGCATGCTGCATCACAAGGGCCGGCAGAGATAATATTGATGATACAAGGCAGTAGGGGTGAGCATAATTTGGTTTTAACTGAATTAACCGACCGAGTTCGGTTGGTTCGGTTCGGGTAATTTATATTTTGGTTCGGTTCGATTCGATTTTAGAATAGGTAATTTCGGGTATTCGGTTTTCGGTTTGGTTATGGGTAATATATATTTTGGTTAACCGAATTACCCGAATTTTTAATTAATTAATAATTAAATATAACTTATTAAATTATATTATTTATGATTTTAATTTTTAGGGGTTGGCCGCTAGGGTTCCATTCAGGATTCGGCCATTCCTAAATCCCAATTTCCCATTTCCCTCTTCTGCTCTTCCCTTCCCAAGTTCGCAGTTCGCAAGTCGCAACTTCACCAGCTCTTCACTCAAATCTCCACATATGAAACTGGTCGTGTCATTCCAAACCTCTTCGGCTCTTCCCTTCGAGTGATCAAGACTTGAGTCTTCGGCTCTTGCTCTTCCCTTCATTTGCAGAAATGCAGAATCGCAGTTCCCTCTTCAAGTCTTCCAGTTGCGCAGAACCATTCATATTCATATGCGCAAACCAAAATCTGGGTTGGATCTAGCGCAAAAGGAACAGAAAACATGAAATTGTTGAGATGAACAACGACTGGAAGCTGCTTTTGATTTACCTGATTGGTGTTGTCGAACTTGTCGTACATGAAATGCGTGATGATGCTGGTCTTTCCCACAGATTGGTCCCCTAAGAAGACGAGCTGGTATTTGGCAAGAGCAGAGACCAGAGCCATGGATCAAATCTACCAGAAAGCAAGAGAGAGACAGATCTGACCTGTCGATGTCCGAAATTATTGTGGCAGGTAACAATCTGCTCTCTGGCGATCTAGTTTCTGATTCGATTGGTCTTTTTGTAGACATATAGAGGGGGGGAGAGACTATACAGCAATCATATTTTGTTTTTCATAATTAATTTTAACTGTATTTGGTTAAATTCGGTTAACCGACCGAAAATTTGGTTCGGTCGAGTACAGTTCAGTTAAAGCAATCAATTCGGTCAGTTCAGTTACGGGTTGGGGGTTAACCAAAAAATTCGGTTAATTAGCCGAATTTGGCCGAACCGACCGTTTGCACACCCCTACAAGGCAGTGTCTTAGGGCATTCTTGTGATCAGTGATTGCCCTTGTCAGCCCAGCACAGGGCACAGGCCCTGGCTTCTTCAAAAGCCAAAATTCTTGGGTGTATCAGGCAGTGTACTGGGCATATCATCACCATCCACATCCCCAACATGCATTTGGTAGGGCCTACCAAACGAATTGTTGTCATGTGCCTGGTCAATGTGTGTCTGACATGCCAAAGCCCTTGTCCCTACCTTTTTGTGTAGGTTTTCAGACATGCAGGTTTAAAGTTTTATTGGTTTGGTTAGTGCACTTTTTATCTTTTAGAAGAAGGCAAGCAACAAATATTAAGCACAAGGAGAAAATGCAAGATAACGGAAAAAGCCTAAGAAAAACAAAATAAACCAGTCGGAGCAGCCCAACTCACCCAGAATTTTTAGCGCAAATTAAGGATGATACAGATGGGCTTCACCATGGATGCTCTGTTTTGAGCTGCACAAAGGCAGCAGCAGTTTTTTTCTCTTTGTAAAAATCTAGCTTTACTATGTTGAAGAATATGGGTTAAAGGAGCCGCTGGCAGCTAAGTCGGTTTCAATGGAGGATCTTTACTGTGGTGTGAATGGGGAGATGCAGAAGATGAAAACATGGAAAAAGATATTCCTTCTCTTCTCCCTATAGTTAGAACTAATATGATGAAATTTCAAAGCTGATTCTCTATCCTGTCTCTCAAGTAAAATTATTGGCCCTAGCTTCCATGTCTTCTAAAAAAAATTTGTCATAAATGGAAAAGGCAGAAACCTACAGCAGTTTGAGGGACATCTAATATAGCAACAATTAAAAAGTTAGATAGAATTTGCATCAAATTATACTTTCGGATCAAATTGAAATT
This sequence comes from Malania oleifera, assembly GCF_029873635.1. NCBI lineage: Eukaryota > Viridiplantae > Streptophyta > Magnoliopsida > Santalales > Ximeniaceae > Malania > Malania oleifera. Next base: position 144,541,165 of record NC_080418.1, read on the forward strand.
TTTTCTGAATTTCAGGTTTTTCGTCATTAAGCCTTTCTTGTTTGACCTTCCCATAAACAGTACAAACTCCTTATCTCTTTATTAAAGCATCCATTCTTCCAGAAAATCAAGTAAAATAATTAGAAACAGTATTTATAGGCACTAGGCAAAAAAATACGTAGTAGTATTATAGTTATAGAAGCTGCTACTCAAACTATGCATCTTTAAGATATGAAGAAAATCTCTATTTATTATAAATGAGAAAAGATGAGAAATGGTTCTAAATAGAGCCCCAAGCGAGTTCCACACTTTCCCAAGAAACCAAGACAAAAGAATTGCACTGAGGATGGGATGGATAATGGTCTCTTGTCAGAGACTATAGGGTGTAAGGTTGAGAAACTTCCTTTAACCTAAAGCTGCCACTTGGAGCCAAATTTAAGGAGAAATTCTAATGGGCTCCCATAATTGAGAAGATTGAAAAGAAACTTGCAGGGTGGAAGAGCAAGTCTGTCGACAGGGGGAAGGCTCACGATATCAAACCTACCAGTCTACTTCATGTCTCCCTTTCCCATCCCTTGCTCAATAGATAGGAGGTTGGAAGGAATTCAAAGATGATTCGTTTAGGATAATATGGGAGAGGGCTTATACCATCTAGAAAATTAAGAAGCCGTAAAAACGACCCAATATCCAAGGAGGCTTGGAGATATAAAGATCTCACCTCTTTCAAAAAATTCTTCCTTGAGAAATGGAATTAGCAATTTCATGGAGGATAAGGATTATTTATGAAAGAGTAACATTGAGATAAAGTATGGGCTTCATACGAATGGGTGGGCCCAGCAGGAAAAGTATCCCAAGAGAATTCATCCCCATTTGAAATAAAGAAGGAAGAAATAGGCTCAAAATTCAATGAGGACAACCTACATACAAATGACGAAAAGAAGTGCAAAGCACAAAATACCCACCCAAATACCATCCCCATGTATTGATAAATATCGGGGATTTTTTTCTCATGTATTCATATACATCAAGGTCATCCAGTGCAAATGTGCAACCGTCTTCCTAGCAGCCACTTCATACCAAAATAGGATAGGCCCTAGTCCAACTCACCCCTTCCAAAGACCCTGCTCTGTAGGACTAGCACTAGGTAATGGCCACATCCAGCAATCAAACAATGAGGTTAGTTATCCAGTTTACACAAGAAATGTACATGAAATATAATGAAACAGTTCACATTATGACAAGTCAGAATGTTGGAATTTCTAGGAAAAGAAAACATAATTCTGATTCTTTTCCCAGAATATCATGACTTATTATTTAAATCCACTGCACAAATATTTTGGATGAGCTCTCAAATCTATCTTGTGGAACACCTGTATATGGTTCTGATTTCTACAAGAAGCTGGCAAGTAATATCACCAAGAGGCTCAGTTTTTTCACTTCATCTGAGTTATATCAGCTAAATATTCTGAGATATGATGAAACAAATTAAAACTAAAATGTTTCAGACCAATATAGTAAAGTTTGGAATAGGTCTCATCCTGGGGCATAATCTTAATTTAGCATCCTAGATCCTGAAGAAATCAGTATCAGGTAAGGCTTTGAACATTTAAAAAACAAAAAAACTAGTCTTCAGCAGTATCAATATATAATGAAATCAATCAGACAACTTAGATATCCAGCCATTTCCAACTCGATGATTGTGCACAAAAACATTTTGGAACACTTCAAACAATAAATGAGGAACATTTCAACAGATTTGACACAACATTCATACCAACTGCTGTAATAATTCCGCTAAATAGAACTTGGCGGCGATGCTTTTTCATAATGTCCTTACCCCCTTCATCCCCATTCTTCTGTTATCAGGCATCCAAATATAGAAGCAGTAAGTGAAATGTGTTTTTGAAAGCAAAACAACAAATCCAATGAGTGTGCTAGATTATCCAAACCTTCTTACTATTCACATCTGAACTAGGAACAAGACTTGGTTCTGGGATGAAACTGGCCACAACAGCAAAAAATATGACACCTGCAAAGAACTGTATGCCCAATCAATTGAAGATTAATTGTCATATCAGCATAAGTGATTTGCATTATAAAAGCAATCTGCTCAAATTATGAGAAAAGGAAAAAAGTCATAATGAAGATGGCTTACCCAAAGGTTTCCTTTCAAAAAGCCAATGGAATTCAAAGCATTATGAGCCAAATCCAGAAAAGATATGCTCAGCATAAGCCCAGCAGCAAAACCCTATATGAAGGAAAGAGGCTTAAACATTGTCACCACATTAAACCAGGAAATGAAATGGACAATTTGACTTCTGAACATTACTTGCAAAAGCCCAAGCATCTTCAAACTCGGAGTCTGATTAAGAATTACAAAAACAGCACCTGTTTCAGAAGCCAGGACCTATAATTAGATTCTGAAACAAAAAAAAAAATGATTTGAAACTGTTTTCATTTAACCTTTAAAAAAAAGGTTGACGATGGACTTGTAATAAACTCATATAAACAAATTTCTGACTAATAATCAAGATCATAAAAAAGTAATCATAATACTTTAATCACAATATCTTAAGCACCATATTACATAAAAACATAGTCAAATTACGAGATACTTAAAAATTTAAATTTACAAGCCAATTGAATTGGACGAATATCCAATTTTGAGTTATATTAAGATACATAACAAGAAGATCTAACCACAAAATTGAGGCTTAACTCCAAATTGTAAGCCCAATACACTGTATTTTGAACACCTCACAATTTAAAAAAAAAAAATAGAAAATAAATTCCCACCATTAAAGAGGAAAAAAGTAACTCGAAGACTAAGAAGCTTAAAATTTGACGCTAAAACCAATATCAACCCACGTTACACCGAAGTACCAAACTTCGCTTACAGCAGAGTTTCTGCTTCCATAGACGCCAAAAACACAAAATAGGAGCTAAAATCTGAATTAAGCGATTACCCACTTGATATTTTACTAAGGATTATATCCGCTGCGCAAGTCACATGAAAAAAAAATGTAAGCTTATAAAACGGGAGCTTGCAGTTTGCCAGACAAACCAGACGATTATCAAATTCGAGTCGTATCAATGATCAACTTTATCAGTGAAAGCGAGCTCCTCTCACCTATAGAAGTACTCAATCCACCAACGAGTGAGAGAGCAAGAGCCACCATGACCTGAGAATCCATGTGGGTATCTGCTCCAAAGGCCAATGCACTCGAACAAGACCGAACAAATTCAAAGGAGGCGAAAAATCAAGTAAAAGACGAAAATTGATAGTGCTTGATTGCGTTGAGGACAAAGCTTAACTAAGCAAAACCCCCTCTCAACTCCCAACACATAAAAACTGTTGAGAGAGAGAGAGAGAGAGAGAGGGCGAGAGAGAGAGAATATGTACAGTAGGAAGAAAGGGATGGTTTGATGGGTGAGTCCAAGAAACGTGTAGCTTCTTCTCCTGATCTTCTACCTATACCTATCTTCGTCTTTTGGAGATTGATGCTGGGAATGGGCATGACTCAAATGAGAGGGATCCAAATCACAAATCACAAATTTCTGGGCAAAAGTGCAAATTTACATTAAATTAGACTGAAAAATAATGTAAATTAGGCTGAAAAATATTTTAAACTATCACATACCTCTTGAAAAAAGTACAAATTTACATTAAATTAGACTGAAAAATATTTTAAATTACATTGTGCAGTTAAGTGGCAACAATGAATGGAGAATAAGGAACAACATATGTGGATTTGTGATGCATAGCATTACTCAATTAAAATGAACCCTAGAATGAATTAACATAAAATTAATTTAAAATATTATATTGATTATTTTTACATATATAATTTTTTATTAAAATTAATTTTCATTTTAAATTTCTTATTTTCAATCAAAATGACATAGAATATATTGTTTCTAGATATTTATTAAATTAGATGAATTTCGCAAATGGTCAATTAAATTTAAAACTTAATTGTATTGCACTTGCTAAAATTCAAAAAGTATCATTGACATCACCTTACTTTGCAAAAGATGTCAATGTTGATATCCTATCCAAATCTTGAAGCAATCTTCTTACCCATACCAACACTGAGGGATTTTTTTTTTTTTTTTTTTTTTTCTGCATATGTGACACCCATGGGGCATTCTCAAAATCAAATAAAAGACATTCCTCCCACCCTAGACATTAAAAGTGTATTTATATCAGCGAAACTCCAATATTGTGTTGTTGGACCTCACAACTTCGTTTCATCAAAATGTGTGACAAGGTTGAAACCTAATTTATTCTTTTATGGTCAAAATCTTCTGTATACTGCCAAATGTTGGTTGATGGCATAAAGTACTCACACAATTGTCATTGTCAATAGCTTTAGGATTTCAATTTTTTGTCCTAATTTCATCAAGGAAAAGAAAAAGGAATAGTTGGTTTGAGGCTCTAGAATTGAACATTTAGGTGCTTCTCAACTAGCATTATAAACAATTATTGAGTGTAAAGAGATTTGATGCTATTAAATATACTACAAGGGTGCTATGACAGTTCATCAATGGCTAGCCAAGAATTGAAGAGCTTGTAGCAATAGATGAAGAAGTGTGTGCTTTTATAGCATTATATAGTTGTTTTAGTTCTTGGGTGGAAGTCTGTTATCTAATCAAGCTAAGTTTTATTATACTTTTTACCCTTTACGACTTCTATTGCCACTATAAGAAATTAACATTGCACAATTTCAATGAATATTTTCCCACACTTTTCATTCATGTATAATCAGAGTTATATAAACAACACTACAAGTCTATTTTAATAAACATACAACTGTTAAGATTATAAATTGTGAGTCAAGATGTGTCTTGACCTCAGTGGCGTGATGCTATGTCCAATGAGCTTACTGCCCTCGTAAAGCATGGAACTTGGGATCTAGTTCCACCTCCTCCAATTTGTACACCTGTGGGTTGTACGCGGGTGTTCATAGTGAAACGAAAATTATATGGATCTATGGATAGATTCAAAGCCCATCTTGTTGCAAAGGGGTATAATTAACTTCTCGGGCTTGACAACAAAGAAACCTTTAGCCCCATAGTTAAACCTGCCACCACACGATCTGCTTTGACCATTGCACTTATGAATGGGTGGAAGTTGAGGCAAATGGATGTTAAAAATGCTTTTCTATATAGGGACTTAACTGAAACTTTTTATATGATGCAACCCCCTGGTTTTAAAGGTTTGTCCAAGTCTAATCATGTGTGCAAATTAAGAAAAGCCATCTATGGGCTTAAACAAGCCCCTTAGTCTTGGTATACAACTCTGATACCATATAAGAAATTAACATTGTACGGTTTCAATGAATATTTTCCCACACTTTTCCTTGATGTATAATCGAAGTTATATACACATCACTACACGTCTATTCTAAGAAACATACAACTATTAAGATTATAAATTTACAACGATTGCAAATGACAGCAAGATTCAGCATGATTGTAAGGTAGATATCTTTTGTGTTGACTTGGCCTTGATTTATGCAATCTGCCTTTATTCAGCATGATTGTAGGCTAGATATCTTCTATGTTAACTTGGCCTTGATTTATGCAATCTTCCTTTATAGCTGCTACCAGCTCAATCTAATTCAGGTTGTCTAAGACCTTTCAGCAACTCAACCAATCCACTAGTAGCACTGCCAACTCCAACCTCAATATTGGCTTTGACAACTATATCATCACTATCGGCCTCAGAACCCCCAAGAAAAACCTCTCCCTTATATTTGGCACCGACAATGGCCTCACCCGGACCCAATGCCAATCTTCAAACCTGCCCAATCTTCGAACCCCTCCTAGTCCACTTCATGTAACGACCTGCTTATCTTATCATATACTAAAGCATAATTAGTAAAATAATTAACCTGAACCCATGGGTAACGGGGGACGCATCTGACATTCACAACGAAAGCTTAAGCAGCAGTAAATAAAAATCACATACTCATAACCACAAAATACATAATATCATAATCAACTACATCCCCAAAACACTGAGTTTATATACAATCTCCAAAACACAAAAATATATACATATCTAGGAACCCATTACATAAGTTTCCTGCCCCTATATCAAAATTTACCCTCCTAGTGGGGTAGCACAACAGACTCAATGGCAACCTCGATCCGCCGGTCTTTCTAGGTATCCTGAAAATTATTTAAGCTCGGGGGTGAGACACTTCTCACTAAGGAAAAATAAATTAAATACAGTTGTGTGGCAACATGAATATTTAGTGCTGTAGTACATATACAGTACATTTCGTAGGCTGGAAAAACGTTCATCATAACATACTGAATAATCATAAACTTTCATAATTTCTAGTAATTCATACTGATCATGAAATATCTAATATATCTGATAATACTGAAATTTACCCAAGATGTATAGCTAGCTAATGTCATGTATTACCCCTCATGACAGGTTGTGCAGCCCGAAGGCGGGACCCTACAATGGTTGGCCGACCATTACGGAGTTAAAAATGTCTGTAAGTATGATGGACTCGCCACACCCTAGTCCGGACTGCCAGGTGAACGTCTACAACTCTACACTGAAAGCCACATCGACTATCCATCTCCCACCCCCTTGTCTAGCTTAGTAATCTGATATGTCTAGCTACGGTACTGTGCTTCTGTAACTAAACTGAACTATTATTCGGGTTCTGATAACATATAATACATAATAATATACTTGTCTAAAAATAAATAGATTGATAGCATTTTTCTGAAATAACATACATACATATGACATTGTACCAGTTTCTTTCATATCTGCGGCCTTGCGCCGAAATCATACGTAAAACACGGCCTTGCGCCAACAATCAATCACGACCTTGCGCCGACTATTTCATACATATCATTCTGAATAAATAATTCATTTATCATGTATTTTAAAATCATAATGTACTGCATTATTTCATAATCTCTAAAAACATGTTTTATTTATAAAAATTGTCATATCATTGTCACGACCTGCTCATTCTCCACTTTTTTTTTTTTAATAATAATATCAACGTCATACATCCCAGCTCAGCAGGTCACCATTCACCTAGACCCATGGGTACCAAGGATTTAGCAAAATATATAGCAGAAGCCTAGGCAGCAAGAAACATATAATCATATACATTTCACCATAACATGCATTACAATATACTAGAGTCACTATACCACTGTATTTCTTTATATATACATCCCAAAAATCATATCTAGAGACATTTCCCACAAAATCTAACTATCCCTACAAAAACTTACCCTTCGCAGAGGGCAAATAAACAACACTAGCTCAGCGAGGCTTTTCCCGCTCTCCTATATGAGGCTCCTGAAAAGTTTATAAGATTTAGGGGTGAGACACCTCTCAGTAAGGGAAATAAACTAATACCAGTGTGTGGCAACATGAGTATTCTGTGTTCTACATATATCATATATAACATATTCAGTACTGTTTATCAAATCTGAGAAAACATATGTATATCAAAACATGGCAGAACATACTGCAATTCATAAGCATATCTCATCTCATATCATAATAATAACATAAAAACATTCCTAGTAGGTTAGCTGGCTGTTGTCATGTATTACCCCCACATGACTAGGTTGTGTGGCCCGAAGGCGGGACCTGACAATGGTTGGCCGACCACTGCTAAGTCAAACAATAGTCTGTAGGTCCGATGGGTCTGTCAGACCTGGTCCATACACCAGGGGCGATAATAGCACACTTCTTTAATAACCACATCGACCATCCAATCTCACACCACTCCGTACAGCGGCGTTAACACAAATATCATGATCACGAAGACCATGGACATATAGCAACGGTACCGTGCAAGTGTTAGCCTAAACCAAGCCAACCAGATTCTGATATCATATAACATATACTAAAATCATGATACATAGATATCTCATATCATTTATTTCCACATCAATCATATCATTTTGCATATATACATATATCATGGAAATCATCGGTCTGTACGCCGGTATTACACGTTTTATCATAACACGGCCCGTACACCGGTAATCACATCATAGCATAGCCCGTTCGCTGGCAAATCACAACATAGCATGGCCCGTATGCCGGCAAATCAAAACATAGCACGGCCCGTACGCCGACAAATCACAACATAGCATGGCCCGTACGCCGACAACCACATATATAAAATCTCGACCCATACGCCGGTTTTTTTCCATTATAAACCTATATCATAATCTCATCCCAGAAAACAATATTTCACAACATTTATACTCATGCCACACTTAACTGATTTTCCGCATATTCAACATATCGTTATTTCAACAGTATTTCCCCAAAAACATAATTCATAGATTCATATAAACATATTTATTTTTTAGAAATCAGATGCTATACATATATACATACATTTTTTCAAAATGACTAGTTTAGTTTATCTCCTTATCTGACTACAGAGAAAGCCCCCAAAACAATCTAATCTAACTCCCATAGGATTTCCTGACCAATACCCTGAAAATGAAAACTCTTAGTATTAAAGTTCAGTATTTCTGTACGTACAACATTTTCTATAACTACCACAAAATCAAATTTGGCTTAAAAAGTCTTACCTCAACTTAGGGATGATTTCCAACTTCATTTTCCCAACGATCCGCTCCGGAAAACTCGTAGAGAACTTCGCCAGGAGCGTCGTGGTAACTTCAAATCTTCGATCCGGCGAGAAACAAGCCCAAAATCGAAGAGAGAGAGAGAGAGAGAGAGAGAGAGAGAGAGAGAGAGAGAGAGAGAGAAAACTGAAGAGGAGAGAGAGAGGGAAAACTTAGCTTCTTTAGGAAGTCAAAATATGGATTTTCATATTTATAGAATAGAGGATTTCGTCGACGAGACACGTCACCTCGTCGACGAGTCCTTCATTAAATTCGTCAACGAAATTCAGGCTGCCCCAGAACCTCTCTCGGTATTTTCTTGTCGACGAAGCCCTGTGTTCATCGATGAATTTTCTTATGCACTCGTCGACGAGGCCCTATATTCGTCGACGGCAATTTCCTTGAAATTATGGTTATCTCCCAAAATGTAATGTCGTCGACGAACGCGAACTGCTTTAGTTTATTCTCTTACCTGATTCCTAAGAAGAAACCTCCTAAAATACACTCGTCTTGCACCCGCAGGGTACCCCATTCAACATCATGAAAACGATAACTCTTATAACTAAACTTCAGTATTTTTCCTTGAATAACATTTCCTATAACTATAGGAAGACCAAATTTTGCATAAAAAGTCTTACCTTATCCCAGGGATGAATTCCAACTCTGCCCCACCAATGATCCGCTCCAGCAGACTTGGAGAGAACTTCCCCAGGAGCATCGTGGTGGCCTTAGATCGTCGATTCGGTGAACGTCGGAGCCAAAATCGAAGAGAGAGGAGAGAGAGTGAGGATTTTCCTGATTTTCTACATAAAAATCTGAGGTTTGAGTTATTTATATTATAGGCTTCGTCGACGAGCTCTTGACCTCGTTGACGAGGTCAAGAAGGCTTCTCGTCAACGAACTCTCCCCCTTGTCGATGAAATTCAGAATGTCAAAAACATCCTCTCGGTATTTTCTCGTCGACGAAGCATACCCTCATCGAAGAGCCTAAAACACCACGTCATCAACGAACGCTTCGTTTGCTGCTGCCTTTTTATTATTTTCATTTTCCTCTTTCTTTATTATTTAAATATCATTATTCTTCGGGTCATTACACTTCATATTACAATGTTGGCTGCGACTCGGACCTGTGCTCCGAGATCATCAACTCCACCATTATCTCACGGGCTTGCTCCAGCTCCATCTGCTCCTACAGCGTCCTATACGACGACCTCTCTACTGAGTTCTTTAGATGTACAAAGATCATTTTGAAGTATAGGGGTTTACGAGCATTAGATGTAAATATGGTTTATTGTTGAAAAATCGAAGGTCTAAAAAAAACTATTTTTTTTTTATCGCTTGGATATGTTTCTTTGAGTTATTGGTATATCTAGCCTCCTATTTATCATTCTTCTGCACAACTTGCCACCATGGAAAAGCAGAGTTTTCTTAACCTATTCACACCATTCTTAATGAATCTAACTATAATCTTTGGGCTCAAAGTATGCATAGTTTTCTCATTGGATGGAAACTTTGGCGAATCACTATTGGTGAACTTGGTACACCAATATGAAAGGAAGGGAAGTCTCAGGATAAATTTCTTGAATGAATTGATGATTGGGAAAGTTAGAATCATCAAGTCATTACTTGGTTTTGAAACACTTCACTCCCATTGATTCATTTTCAATTTGAGGAGTTTGATATAGCCAAGGAGATTTTGAGATTTTTTTTGTTCATTGGTATACTATTATTGGTCTCCGCATTTACTATGGTATTTTTTTTTAAAAAAATTATTCTATTCCCTATATATATATATCTATATCATGGGTGCTATTTATCGTGTTCATCTTTCCACGTGATGTTGGGTTGCATGTGCGGGGGAGTGTTAAAGCTTGATACATATTGTTGGTCTACAACCTTACAACTTAAACTTTTAGGTAAAGTGGTAATCTAACATAAGTAATGAAAAACTTGTATTCATTCTTAAAGATCACCTTTAATAATTCCTTGTAGAAATCAATGCATCTCTTGTTTCTATTTGCTACAAACTTAAATCTTTCACTTGTTAAATAGTACAAAAAAAAATTATATATAGAGAAAAACTAGAGGAAAAAATAAAGATGTAAAGAGAAAAAAAAATATTATTGGATGGGAAGGGAGAGAGCCATCACATGATGAATTGTTGGAATGATAAGTTGAAGAGAAAAAAATTATTGAATTAAAGAGCATGCATTTAAGTGGAAAAGAAAATTATAGAATAGTAGAAGAATCATCACAGTATTTTTCAAATAATTTTGTCACATGAAAACAATAGTAACAAGCGGAGACAATCATGAAAAGTTGTTACGTTTTTTAGGAGTAGAATAATTAACTCTTTCACTTTTATCTTGGGAGGGTAAAAAGTGTAATTGATAGGAAGGAAAAACTCAAACCCTAATTTTCTTCAATGATATTATTTCATTTGTCACATGAAGGAGACAATCATGAAAAGTTTTTATATTTTTTAGGAGTAGAACAATTAACTCTTTCACTTCTACGGGGTAAAAAGAGTAATTGATAGTAAGGAAATACTCAAGCTCTAATTTTCTTCAATGATAACATTTCATTTGTCAATCAAGTATCATGCTCATCATACTCATATTATTTATTTGTGAGAATCATTTTTGAGTTTTCTAATAATACCAAATTACTATTTAGGTGGTGTTGTACTTTATTTTTTTTTCACAATCAAGTTGTTCTATCAGTAAGAAATTTTTTAAAAGACTGAATAATAAGATTTGTTGTTTGTAAATGATGCAAATTGTATTCATATTTTGATTTTCTTTTTTCACACACCACTTCATCTATTTTATTTCAAAATAGAAATTTTTGTGTACCATTATGTTTGTTGCCATCAAGTGATATTTGATCATTGTCCCTTTCCACATTTAAACATTAAGAAATGCAAATTGTAATGTATAACCCAAACGATATATGGTAAGGGTTCGTTTTGAACTTGAAAAGTATTGGAAAAAGAAAAAAAAAATACAAGAGAATTCACTTTTTCTTGTTTAGTTATTAAAGAAAGTAAAAAAGAAAAAATAATTAAATTAACCAAAATTTTGATTTTACAAATCATTAACAATCCATTTTTATTAATTTTTAATTTAATAAATTTTGATTTTTAACAGTATTTGGTATAGAGAGAAAATGTTATAAAAATAAATTTCCTTCTTTTTTTTCTCTAAACAAAATCTTTAATCTATACAAACCTAATTGATATAAATTGTTCATACGAACCCATCTATACTATTAAAATTAAAATTTTTCATGTACCCAAATTTAATTAGTATAAAATTTATCTACCCAAAAATGGCCAAATTTGAAATATTCTTTCAAAAGATAAATCTTTTAATCACTACTACGGCTAATAATAATAATAACAAGACGTTATGTGTAACGACCTAAAATTTTTTTTTTTACTAAAAAATACTATGAAATTCCACTGCTTCATTATTTTCTAATTAATATAAAACCATCAACCTAAGCAGCAAGAAGGTAAAATCATATAATCACAACCGTATGCGAATAAAATACAATAACGTACAATACTAGAGTGCTAACATACTCCCACAGTATAAATACACAGTTGTATCTCCCAAAATATACTTCATTTGAGACTAGAACTATACAAGGAAAACCTTCCCCAAAATACTCACTCTAACAACAGGCAGCATTGAAACCCCTCTATCTACGAGCCTGATCTGCTCGCCTCGCTGTATCACCTGAAAAATATAAGTTAAATGGGATGAGGTGACACTCAGTAAGAAGAAACATGCTATTACTAGGGTGTAGCAAATGAGTCATATACACGAAAAATCTTATCTAAACAAAATAATACCATATGTAACAAAACTAAGAAAACCTGTATACCTGTTATCATATAAAACATGCTTACGTAGCTTAACATAAACTGATTATTCAGAATGTTCTATTCATAATACTGATAATACTTATAAGTATAACTGTCGTCTGTAAATCTGATCATAATATATATAAATAATAACTGTGGAAATTCTCTAGATGGATAACTGAAGTCATGAATTAACCCCTTATGACAGGGTTGTGCGGCCCGAAGGCGGGACCTAGCTTGGCTGGCTGACTAGGGTAAGTCAACTAAATTCCGACAATCAGATTGACCTCCTCAACCCATATATGATGGGGAGACTGTCCACAACATAGACATGATCGACTTTTGAATACCACCTATTATTTGAATATGGGTTGCACACTGAACTGAATATAGCTACGGTACCGTGCTTTGCTGTTGAATATGGTCCATCAAAGTCTAATACTATATACATAACTAATATTTCTAAAAGAAAATATTGTTTTTACCATGATTCAGTAACATCTGAAATAACCATAACATCATATAAGTTGCTGAGTAAACTGTAATAATTGAGTTTCTGAGATATTTGTTTAACTGAATAATTGAAATATTTGATTTACTATATGAACTGAATGTTATGGTTTTGAAATAGATATATCATAATATTTTGAAAATACTGTAAAATACAAGTTTCTACGCTTATGCTGAAAATCATGGTATTTTAAAAATTATGGAAACCTTATACTAAGCTAATACTAACTCATGTCACACAATTAAATATCAACATTATCAGACTCTGAAATTGCATAAATAATCTGAATAATAATTTGCTGAAAACATTTAATTTATACTGAATCATATTATGTTTGCCTAGCATAACATATTTTTCTTACCTGATTCTTGCCAAAAATCCCCTACTGAAACGGGTCTTGCACCCGCAGGGTTCTCCACTCAACACCCTGAAAACCAAATATTTCAGAACAAAATATCATTATTTTAACGTCTACTACATTTCCTACAACTGCTGGAAAGCCTAATTTTAACAATAAGATCTTACTTTGAATCTGGGATGAAATCCAATTTCGTCCCACCGACGATCCGCTCCGGCAGACTTAGGGAGAACTTTCCCAGGAGCGTCGTGGTGGCCTCAGATTGTTGATCCGGTGAACGATAGGGCCGAAATCGAAGAGAGAAGGAAGAGGAAGTGTAGGGAGGAGAGAGAGAGAGAGAGAGAGAGTTTCTGCCATTTTCTACGTAAAAATCCGAGATTGGTACAATTTATACATTGCCTTTATCGACGATCCACGTTATGCATGTTAGAATTTAACTCATTAATAACAAATCCAACATTAGAGCATACAACTTAAACCCATTTATTAAATATATAGACTCATGAAACCAAAGATAAATAATGAACATATGAATCCTTCTACAGCTCTCCTTCAAAATTTTGGTCGCTATGATAGTACTTTTTTTAGATAAAAAAAGTTATTCATTATTTTATTTATTTAATATTTATACAAAAAAACTTGCGTAAAGTTAATAGTTAAAGATTGTAGGCACACCAATTTATAAAAAAACACTTATTATTTATCATGTATTCTTTGTATATGATCATAGAATTAGAATATGAGAAAGTAGGAATGGTAATATGAGATCGTGAAATAATTTTTCTCGTTCTAAAAAGATAAATTTATTAAGTGTGCATAAATTATTGAAGTACTAAAATTAAGGAGCCGGTGCTTTTTCCCTCTGACATAATATTTCTTAATTAAAATTTTTAAAAATTATTCAAAAACTATTATACTTAAGTTTAACACAACAATAAAAGATTAATACAATATTTATGATGTTGATATTCTCCTCATAAAATACAATTTAAATTGTTTAAAATTACATTTATTGATAGTAAGAAATGATGTTGCAATTTTTTTTTTTTTCCAGTGGATATTTGGTAAATTGCATCTTAGAATTGTTTGGAGAAAATTAAATAAAACTCTCTCTCTCTCTCGTCAAAGGTCGAGACTTTTCACTGCTACTGTTAGCCGCCGCATCGGAGCCCTGTTTCCCCAAACGCTAAACCCCTATAAAAACTTTTCCCACCGGTTTCTCCCAGAAACTCCGAGAAAATTCAATGGCCTCCAGGCTCAGCTGCCGTCTTGGATCACGCCTCCTCTGGAACGCCACCCTCATCAACTCATCTCTTCGCCACCGCCCCCCTCTCATTCACACCCTCGAATCTCCGCTTTCGATCTCTCCAATTCTCCATCCAATCTCCGACGACTTCTCCTTCTCTCTCTCTGCCCTCCGCTTCCTCTCCACCGACGCCCGCCGCCCGTCCCGCCCCAAAAAAGTCGACATCGGCGCCCGAGCCCGGCAGCTCCAGACCCGCCGTCTGTGGACCTACGCCGCCACCTTCAGCTGCATCGCCGGCTTCATTGTCATCGTGCTCAACAACTTCCAAGACCAATTAGTCTTCTACGTGACCCCCACCGACGCCCTCGAGAAATTCTCCGAGAACCCTTCGAAGAATAGGTTCCGATTGGGCGGATTGGTTCTCGAAGGGAGCGTGGCCCATCCCGCGTCGTCTCCGGAGATGGAGTTCGTGGTTTCGGATTTGATTACGGACATTTTGGTCCGGTACCAGGGATCGTTGCCGGACTTGTTCCGCGAGGGGCACTCGGTGGTGGTCGAGGGTTTTGTGAAGCCAATTACCGATGAAATTCGGAATTCGCATTCGGAGACGAAGGGCGTGTCGGACAAGGCCAGGAGCGGGGATTGCTATTTTTCTGCGACGGAGGTGCTTGCCAAGCACGACGAGAAGTACATGCCGCAGGAAGTGGCCGCGGCGATCGAGAAGAACAGGAAGAAGTTAGAGGAAAGTGCAGCGGCAGCAGAGGCGCAGGACGGTGGCAGTAAGGGGTCATAGGTTGATGGGTATGATTCGAAATTTCATTTATACGACATCATTTGATTTCAGCGAGTATGATGTATTGGATAAGGAGGGGTTGGGGGGTTCTTGAATAGCTCGAGATTGTTTTGATTAAATATTTAGGTAGGGGAAGATAGTGAATGGTTCTTTTTGTTGAGGAAGAGATTGATTTTGATCACTCGAGGCTTTTGCTTTTGAATTTTGTTGTTGTAGTGAGTGCCTCTTTGTTTTATTCTAACCTTATGAGTGCCAGGGAGCAAGATTACTCTATTTTTATTTTTCAATGGATCAGTGAATAAATGCTATTTGGAACTGGCTGTTGTATTATACTTGGCTCACTTGATTCATGGAGTAGCTATTCATTAGAATAAGATGAAATCTAGTGAAAATTTTGGAAATAAAAGTAATAGTTATTCCTTGTATGTTCCTTATTATTTCATTCAATATGAAATAAGAAAGGAGTAGAAATTACCATTGTAAAATTTGGGAATACTTATTCCTTATCTATTCCTTGTGATGGACCCATAAAAAGCTTTGTATTATTATTTGTTTTATGATATCCATATAATTTTTTGTATAACTAATTGTAACTAGTTAATTATAACTAATTTATCCTTAGTAATAGACATTTTGCAAACCAAACGTAGGGTTAGTGTTATACTTTGCTTTGGTTCTTATATGAACTCCATGAGTTGTCTTCTTTGGGTCCTTGAGAAGTTGGAGTAGTGGAAAAAAAAAATATTTGTTTGATGTGTTTATGTTGATTTGTGAGTGAAATGTAAGGTAAGTGGTGAATGTAAAAAAAAGCAGCCTATTTTTGCCTCTTATGTCTGATGACCTATCCACTGATCTAGCCAAAGCATTGATTTAGCGTTCCTTTCTCTATAGAGCATAAGGCAAAAACCTTTTCATCAACATATTTCTCCTCATGTTAAGAAACTTCTAGTTGATGACCTTGTTAGGAACTTTTTGACAATGATAATAACAATCTTGTATTTAGTCCCTGTCATTTTGAGCCTACTCTATCAATCTTGTAAATCTTCCTCAGATTTCCTATTTACCAAATATTTAGGTTAGGTGGAATCATGGACCTAATGGCAATGTTTCCTCTGTGCTAATAAAATTGTAGTTTGTTGAATCAGTTTGTGTTAGGTTCTTCTTTATTTATTTTTTATTTTTTGTGTTTTCTTTTGAAGTCCTCTTGTCCTCCCTTATTTAATTTTTTATCTTTACTCAATAATTTTCTTTTGCTTTCAAAGGGAAATGAAAAAAAAACATGGGAAGCATTGCTATATGATGTAGGATGGGTAAGGGTGGCCTAGTCCTACGGTTCAACCCTCACAAGCATATACACTCAATACACTTTAAATTAAGAATTTAATTATCCGAACATAAATGCAATAAACCAGAGGACATTTCACATGTTTTGGGATTTTGAAAGGGTGTATGATGCTATTTTGAAATAAGTCCCAAGTGTTCTTTCACTAAGGAATCAAGTTATATGCAACAAAGATGTTATTTCAATATTTCAGGAAATAAGTTCCGTGTTTAGCAAAGCAGTATTCCACAATTGATTTAGACTAGCAAGCAGTAATATTGAAAGTCTAAGGATTCAGATATGCTATTCAAGTTTTGGAATTCTGAATTTCAGGCAAAAGGTTTATCAAATATGAAAGTGCAGAATTTGAAACTAAGGTTTAGTAATAGCAGGGGCTGTAATATATAACAGGGGTTCAAATGGAAACTGAAGTTACCACGAGAATCTGTGGATGTTTGATGTTGTTCAACACAAGTCTTAGACCACGCTAGAAAATTCCTTGGAACAAGCTTTGAAACATTGAGATGAACGCAGCAATGTAATGGAGGGGAAGTGGAACTGCTGTAAGTATGTAATGATCCAAATGAATGCTGAATTTACCAATCAAAGTGATGGTTGACTTGACGATATTCTACACAAGATAGAACTCTCCTGAAGTCCTTCGTGCAAACTTTGAAATGTAATATGTATGCTGTAATGAAATGGTGGATTGTTGGCCTTGGGTGTAACCTGGTAGTGGCTGTGTGGGTGATGGAGGGAAGTCGTGAAAGTGAGATAGGGATGGGGTTGTTGGATAGAATAGTGGTCTCTCACTACCTGATCTCCGAGGAGAACGAAGTAGCCTCTCACAACACAATCACAAGGATTGGACAAAGCTTAACAAGCTTCAACAAAGGAATTTCCTTTCAATATCAATACTTTTCTCTCTACCTAGTTCTTACAATGAAGGGGGTATATATATAGCCAACCAAGGGGGGGGGGGGGGACAAAGAATTAATAAGCTGGCATGGGGGGACAAAGACATTAAACAACTAACAATTCCCACACAAGCATGGGAGACACAAATAATAAAGACACCAACTTACTAGACACATTAATTACTCTTACAAGTTACTTACAAAATAAATGCTACAACTTTCTAGACACAATAAATACTAAGCACAACTTACTAACACTCCAACTCACTAGACATACTCACACAATTTCCTAACATACACATGCAAGCAAGTTGTCTTGCATGTTTTTAAATACAAACAAAAGTCAATGGGAGGCCCAATTTGGTGGGCCCAATGGAACCGTGTGGGGCCCACATGGGTCTTGAACTCGGACTTGCTTCGGTATCTCTACTCGGGTCTTTACCACACTGGAAAGTCTTCAAAACAAGTCTTCAAATAATCCATTCAAAATCTACAAATAATTATGAACCGATGTGGACATTGGGAAGTCGTCCACGTGTCATCATGTCGGCAAAGGAAATGTGGACATTGGGAGGCCATCCACATGTCACAACATCTAAAAATGACAAAGGTAGGACATGCTGATCCCCATCACTATAACTTCCAGAAGATCAAGTTCTTTTAAAAATTCTTGAAGTGAATGATAATCAACCTCCACAGAGGGTTGGTATTAAGAGTGATAAGAAACAGCAGCAGCAATGAAGAAACAAAAGAAGGGAGACCAAGAATTATACATGCCTAGATTTTGTTGAGGGTGAGCTATTTTCTCTTGGGTAAACTTCAAAACATGGGATGCTAGGGATTGGCAGGTGGGGTTGGGGAATAATTATCCTTGAGAGCAAAGAGAATTCAAGGAGTTGATGATTGTGGAATCAGCTTTGGTGGGACTGGAAAGAAAAACTATAACTTCTAGAAGATCAGATTTAATTATTGTAATTTATTATAAAATATATTATTTTTAATTAATATTAAATGAAAAATCGTTTAATCTTTTTAGTCTAAACTTTAGGGTCGAGATATTGTAGGTCAACTAATTCATGTGACTTGTGACGGATCTAATGAAATAGGATGAAAAATACGGTAGTTTGTAATACGTGATTATCATATTGGTTTACGTAAAAGTGCCACTTCTAGAAGATCAGAGTCTTCTTTAACATTCTAAGGGAGTTGATAGCACTCAAATTTTGCGAAGGGTATTACGAGCAATGAGAAACAAACAAAAAAAATTAGTAAAAGAGATGAATAATATATGTCTAGTTTGGGTGAGGGTATGCTGTTTTCTCTTTCTCTTGAGTCTAAACTTCAAAGCATGGAATGCAAGGGGGTCTCGTGGGAGACATATGTGGTTAAAGTTTGGGACTTTTATTGAAGGTCTTGAATTTGTATCTTGGTGGAGGTGAGAAGGGAATGGGATGGGTGATAGGCTACCTCTCGTTGTATAGCTGAGGTCCAGTATAGTCCTCCAATCAACCAAAAAAGTCAAGTAGTTGATTGTTGATGATTGTGGAATCAGCTTACCAGGGACTATACAAGCATTCTGTTTTTTTTTAGGAAATGGAGCAAAGAATGAGAGACAAAAAGCGGGAGGATGGGAAAATCAATTGTTTGGTTTAGAGAGTGGGAAGGGGGGGGGGGGGTGGGGGAAGACATGGAGGGATGCATTTTTCCCTCCAAGCTTGCAGTTCTTCTTTCCTCTTATTTGGGAAGAAACGGCTGGAAGATCTGTGTGCGTGCATGCAGGTGCACACGTGCGTGTGTCCTGGTGAATGAGGGATGTGAAGGTTCTTTGCAAGGATACACAGTTTTGTGTTTTTTAGGAAATGATGTAATGTAGTTTGGCAGTATATACTTGACTAGGTGTTTATTTGCTGTGTGTCACAGGACAGCAGTTTTCCAAGGCCACAAAGAATCACTCTTACCCTAGTTTGCCTAACATGTGATGGCGTATGGACAGTCAGACAGCAAATCCTGTCTAGTAGCACACGTACTCATCCATGGAAACACTTGAGTGTCAAGTTCAGTGGTCAATTCTCATGGTTCGACAGCACGTGTCCCAACTAATTGTCGTTGAGAGACCATGATTTGAATAGTAAGGGTGTTAAACCCACAGGCTATCGGTACTATGGGTAACTCTCATCCCAATAGCACAACCCTTGTGTCGAAGTACTCATCACTTACCTCCCACTAACTAGAGCTAATAGAAGTGATACTATACACTACTTGATCCTGATATATGAAGGATTGACACCTTTGGTAGTCCAAATGGATTTGCAACGATATTGCCCAAAGATTATACCTAAGGGCCAATGTGAGTGTAAATCTCAAGCCCCGAGTTGAGAGTACCGCGCGACTTCATTCTCCAGTGAATCAGCCATGGGGCTTCGAAGTCCCAGTCCCATATGGAAGCTCAGGACACCCCTCAAGGATGTCAAGAGCTCGCCCTTGAGCTCTCCTCAGGGTGCTCACTTAGTGCCCAAGAGGATATTGGGAGAGATAGGCCACTCACCTGGTACCCTCCCCACCCCACCCCAAAAAAAAAAGTAATTTCTTCCGAAGCATTCTCGCTCACATACGAGTAAACGACTGTGGGTTTAATGACATACATCATAGCTTCAGAAAACCACCAAGGCAACTGTCTAGATCCACCACAATGTCGCAATGACATTCAGAATACATCCCATGACATTTACATAATCAAAACCAAGTTAAACTGAAATTCATTCTGTAACTCATCCAACGAGAACCCCATAACCGTCCAAGGTTGTTTGACAAACTGTTTGACATGTACACATTTACAAGAATGTAGGACCATGAACTATGCAATTGTTCTTGCACTGATTCAAGCATATTGGTAAGAGTGTTTTGTGTTCTAATTCCACTCTTATAATTTATTTATTTTTCACCCGTAGAGTAGGGAATGGGGATTGTATTTTTTTTGTTTTGCATTAACCTTCTTTAATTTGACCATGATAGAGAAGTTTTGGAATGAATGTTGTCCTCTTCTCAATTGAGAAACTGTCTGGGTGGCTGATCCACCTGGAATGAAAATAAAAAAAATTGCACGCTTCTTGAGCTGCTAAGTTGTGTCTATGTTAGTAGTTTGTGATCCAATTAGCAGGATAAGTTTTTTGAAAGCTAAAAATTATGATCTTTTACTTTTCTTGTTTCGATGCATGTGTGCGTGTATTTTTTTGACTGGGTGGGGAGAACAAATGAACTTTTTGTTTCCTTTTTGCTGGTGAAACTAGTGATTGCACCATTGGTCCCTTGCGTGTGATTGCTAATTAAGGAGGTAATCAACAACTACTTTCTTGCCTTGATTTTGCTTATTTATTGTCCAAGTCTAACACCTGCACATATCAGGCCCTGCAACTTGAATCGAATTGTTTCATAACATGCCTTGGTCTAGCAAGTAGGAGATTGTAGGATAGGTAGGTCTGCAGGAAGAGGCTTACGGCAGTAGAGCCTTGGCATCTAGTATTCTAGTGTAGCAATTGGCTGTGTTTATGTTTTATTAACCATTAAATTTTGGTAATGTAGATGCTGTCATGTTCTAAATGTAGCTTATCTATGGATAGAAGCAAGGATGATACGTGCAACCCTCGTCCTCCCGTCACCCATAACCCTCTTTTGGGTGGGTCCCAATATAGATGATGCTTTTCTTTTCTTTTAATCTATTACCTTTCTACACATTTCTTTTGCCTTTTAAATCTTTATTTCTTTTCAAAATTACATGGATTAAGTGTTCGGATATCTTGGCCTTATCATCCATCTTAAAGGAAAGTTGTCCAGGCTTAAATTGCAGCGTTCCCTCTCCTTTTGACTTCTCTATTTTTGTTTACATTGTTTTCTTCATTGCAGAAACACATTCCAAGTCAAAGCTTGAAAGCTTGTTTTGGGTGGATCCCAATATAGATGATGCTTTTCTTTTCTTTTAATCTATTACCTTTCTACACTCTTCTTTTGCTTTTTAAATCTTTGTTTCTTTTCAAAAATACAGGGATTAAGTGTTCGGATATCTTGGCCTTATCATCCATCTTATAGGAAAGTTTTCCGGGCTTAAATTGCAGTGTCCCCTCTCCTTTTGACTTCTCTATTTTTTGTTTACGTTGTTTTCTTCATTGCAGAAACACATTCCAAGTCAAAGCTTGAAAGGTTGTTTTTTCGCTGGCTTGGGAAATCCAATGCCAAATGGCCAAAGAGCAGCCCTTCTGGTAATCTGATGATGATATTTCTTAGTCTTCTCTTTCCATCTCTGGGCACTTTGTGCTTATTTTTATTTTCGAAGCTGACAATAGCTTCCTCAGAACAGAATACGCCTTACAAAACAACTTTTCAGAAGATAATTAAATGTAGGTTATAAAGTTTCTTAACGCTGCATTTGGGAGCATTTATTTCGGGTATTGGATTTGAATTTGGGTGGATTTGGACAAAATGCAATACAAATTTGTATTATGTCTTCTCTAAATTCGCACAAATCCAAATTCAAGACCTCTCCGAAACATAGGGTAAGTTGATCCTTGATGGGGATTAACACAGCTTGCCATGCCCCATTGTCCAAGGATAGGTTGGAGTGGGCGTGTTGAATAATTAAATATGGTTATATATCTCAGTGTTTTCTTATTGAACTTATTATATGGAATTACACAGGTGTCAGTGACCCCAGGTTATGTGCTATTGTTGAAAGGAAAAATAAAGCATATATGTATTTTGAATAAATGAAAGAAAAGAAAAAGAAAAGAACAGAAATCATGTGTGTGTGGTTGTAGGTAGGCTGGTGAATCAGTCAGATTGACATATTATTATTACACGAGCAACCTCCTACTAAGCATACATATATACCCCCTGAACTAAGCAAATGCGTTAACAACTCATCACGCTTTTGTTCTCTGTTCATCTCAAATCGCTAGCATAGAAACAATTTAATCCTTTGGGCTGGGTCACCAATCACCGTGCCCTGCATCCACTCTCAGAGAATGCCCAAGAACAGCTCCAGCAACTGGCAAATTGACCGCTGCTCCTCTGTCACCGGTGCCCATATTGCCATCCTGTGCAGACAAGAAAAAATGATGCAAGTGCGATCATGAATCCGGTAAGTCGTGACATGTGTTCAATTTCATGGGGCAATTCCGCAAAGATTTCTTCCTTAGTTGGGATCCGGTAAGTTGTGACATTGCTGTTTCTGTTTTGAGATGGTATTGGGAATCACAGTTCAGAGAACGGGAGCATTAAAAGAGAGCTGCTATTATTGCATATGGGGTTTCAAAGGCTGTGTGCGTGTGCATAGAGAGAGAGAGAGAGAGAGAGAGAGGGAGGGCTTGTGTGGCGCCAGGGTGCCGTTGAGCATGTGTACACTTCCGACACTTGGCGGCGAGGACCGTTCATCAGCCTCTAAAGAAGATGGACAACACTTTTCTTCACGGCAAGAGCTGGGTGCAGAATGCAGATGGGGGTGTGTGTGGCGCGATGGTGATGTTGAGCATGTGGGCTTTCGACGTGTGGCAAGAACATCAACCCCGAAGAAGACGGACAACACCTCTTCTTCACGGCAAATGAGCTGGGTTGGTGATGCAATGAAGGGTTACACGCCAAGTATTTGGTGTTCTCGTGGCTGATGTTGCTCCCTCACCACAGCCCATATATGTCCCGTACCCACGGAGCTGCCACTGCGTACCTACTCTCTTCCTGCTCGGATTCCTTGTTTGCCTTCGTGCTTGTTTGTTTGGGTGATTTTCAAAATTGGAACAAATTAAATGCTATTTTTGTCTCACTTTTTTTTTTTCTTTCTGCTAGAAAAATTCAAATTAGGAGATAGTAGGGATCTCCGTGCATAAAAATGAGTTAAGTAAATTAATTATTTATTTTATTATCTTCTTATTTCACATTCTGAATTTCTTTTTGTCCCTAACAGCTTAAGTTTTTAGAAGAAGTGGTATGGATTTACAGGAATTTGCTTTCTCCACGACTTGGTCATCTTATTTTGGCAGTCACATTAGAGTTTTTTGTTTTTTTGGGAAGAGGGTTTGGTGTTCCAAACACATCCTAATATATTTCTCAGTCATCTTATTTTTGGGGTAGTCGTCGTCTAACCCTTCCAAACTTCTGCAATGCAAACATAATCAAATTTGGAATCACGAATTGGTCTTATTTAGTACCCGAATGAACTGAAAATTGGAATTAATAGAAAGAATCACTGAATTGGTGAAAATTTGTTGTTGAGCCAACCAAACACACTACATTGTGGGGCATGGATTTGGATTTGGGTGATAAAATTGAATACAATTTAGATTAGTTTAAATTTAAATAGAAATTAAATAATATACATTTTATCAAAATTCGTACAAGTCTAAAATATAATTCTCCAAATTTATGCCCTTCAGATTAGAATGGGATTTTAAAAAATTCACATGCATTATGCAAACGTAAGAGTTTTCCCTCTTCCCAAACAGTGTTATCGTTGAGGAGTTGGCAACGATTCAAAGGAACCTCGCTCTGCAAGCCTGCATCCACATTAATAAACAGATTTCTTTCCACAGATCTTTCCTTTTTTTTTTTTTTTTTAATTCATATCGGGAAAAGCAACAGATTAGTTAGTTGATTCAGCACTAAACCACGCCCAAGATTATCCCCAATTTTCTGTTTGTTTCCGAGAAAATGTCGTAGAAAAAGAATGTAGTAACAATGGATCAATAATCTGGGACAAGACAGTCATAGAAGTTTATTAACAGTGAAAATCCAAATAATATAAGGCACATACAAATCGCATCCCTAACAAAGGATTAGGGGGCAAAAGAATACTAACTGTTCCATACACTACCATCATTATAATTCTCCAAATTTATGCAAATTTAAATAAAAATTAAATAATATACATTTTATCAAAATTCGTACAAGTCTAAAATATAATTCTCCAAATTTATGCCCTTCAGATTAGAATGGGATTTTAAAAAATTCACATGCATTATGCAAACGTAAGAGTTTTCCCTCTTCCCAAACAGTGTTATCGTTGAGGAGTTGGCAACGATTCAAAGGAACCTCGCTCTGCAAGCCTGCATCCACATTAATAAACAGATTTCTTTCCACAGATCTTTCCTTTTTTTTTTTTTTTTAATTCATATCGGGAAAAGCAACAGATTAGTTAGTTGATTCAGCACTAAACCACGCCCAAGATTATCCCCAATTTTCTGTTTGTTTCCGAGAAAATGTCGTAGAAAAAGAATGTAGTAATAATGGATCAATAATCTGGGACAAGACAGTCATAGAAGTTTATTAACAGTGAAAATCCAAATAATATAAGGCACATACAAATCGCATCCCTAACAAAGGATTAGGGGGCAAAAGAATACTAACTGTTCCATACACTACCATCATTCACCACACACACACTCCCCGCCCGCTCCCTCGAGAAAAGAACACATCAACATATATAGAAGCTTCCATAGCGCCCCACGCCCTTCCGCAGTAGAAACCGTACTTAATGCTGCAAGAGAAGCGCAAGCACGGAGAAGAACAGCGACGAGCAGAGGAAAACGCCGGAGAGCGGCAGAGCGAATCCCGCCCCGGCGTCCATCGCTGGCGTCGGCGCAATCTCCTGCGCCCTCACGGCCGCCGCGCACAGACACGCCACCACGAACACGGCCATCACCGCGGCTCCCGAGATGCTAAACTGCGCCATCCGGAGACCGAGAGAGAAAGCAGAGAGAGAATGACTGGAACTGTACAGAGAGAAAGAGCAATAGGAGAGAGAGGGAAGGGCTGAAAATGAGATGAGAGAGACGAAGAATTTAGTCAATTTATAGCCGTCGGATTGGTGGTTCGAATTCTTTAATTTTTTATTATTAATTATTTAATTATAACTATAATGATTAATTACTTTTTTGAATTTAAATATTATTTAACGAGCGTAACGTCTCTCCTTACGGTCCACTAGGACCCACGAGGGAAAGGACGGACCAGCTTACGGAGCTGTAAGGTGTGGCCCACAACGACTCGATTCCACCGATCGGCACCTTTGATCGTTGACGCGTGGGGTGGGAGGTAGAAGTGGACGGTGATGACTTGAGGAGAACGTACTCCTCAAGAAGGTGATGGGAAAATTTACAGGTGAATGCCAGAGGGGCAGTGTGCGACAGGCGTGACGTGAGGGGCAATCGGGGACGTTGGTTGGCACACGTGGCGGAGGATTGGGAGGACAGGGAGTTTGGGTTGTGTGCATAATTGGTTTAGTAATAAAATGAGGCAGGTAATTATTAAGGTGGTACGTCCTGCTGGTTTTTAATTTGTTTGGAAATAGACAGCTGAGACTAGCCGTTACGTTTCAACGGTCACGGTTTGCAATGGTTGTGGTTGTGTTTGGTTAAAATGTGTTTTCGAGTCTTTTGGTTTGCATTTTTAGGATAGAAAAGTAAAATCCATTCTTATCTATTCAAAATTTAAAAATAGTATTATGCTTTTTATATTTTAAGAAATAGATTAAAATACATTAATTCTATGTGCCGATAGGCTTTGAATTTGTGTTTATAATAATATTAAATTGTATTCAAATTTATCTAAATCTATCCATATTCAAATTCAAAATTTGAAATTCATACTTCTAACATAGTATAATGTCTTAAGTTTCAAAGAAGAGTGAGAATTTTATTTTAAAAATTTTATGAACCTTTTTTCGATTTACAGAAAGACATTTTCTTTTTGAAAAATTTAAAATTTCTTCTCTTAATATTTTAATTTTTAAAAATATTTAAGTATACTCGTTTATGTAATTGTATTTTGCCAAATTTCAAGAGAATATATGTTTTTGACAAACCTTAAGGGTGGTATAGGAAATTTTTAAAAATTTAGAGAGATCCACGTGTCTTTTGTGAAATTTCAAAAAAGGTTTACTCATAATTTTTGATACTTTAAGGGAGTTATATCTTTTGACAAATCTCAAAAAAGTTATTAGTGTATGTTTCACTATAAAATATGTAATAGATAGATTCTTTTTATACTTCATATCATTTAATTAGTTGTTAAAATTTTAAACATATTATTGATCAAACAAGTTGAGCAACTTGGGAGGTTTGATGGCTTCTAAGGAATCTCTTAGATGCTAAAATAAGTTGAAGGCTTGGGACATGGAGACCAGGATTTGGAGGTCTGTCTCCCCCTTATACACATGCCTCATTTGATAGCCCAATTTGCTTTGATATTCCCCATGTTTTAGCATGAAAAACCAATCCTTCTATCACGTTGATGTCATGTGGCATGTGATGGTTGGTTGACCGTAACTGTATGTATTTGTGAGTGATTCCTTCCTATTGACTTAACATGCACCTTGTGATTTCTAGACACATCTGGATAATCTATTAGCAATGCACGAGAGCCGTTGAGGGGAGTGATCTCCCCTCAATCAATTCCATCCATGAAAACACTTAAGAAAATCTCTCACCAAATAAAGAAGAATTCAATCCGCATGAAGATGACGCTTGATGATGCTTCTAATCAATACGCAGATCCGACAGAAACCATCGACGGATTCATCAAACTGTTGACGGTTTCAGACAGTTTGCAATCCCAAAGCAAATCATCAACAGTATCGTCGACGGTTACATCCATGGATTAAAATAGTACCGAATCTTGGTAGCAAACTGTCAACGATTTCACCAAACCGTCGACAGTTTCATCGCAAGACATGACCGTTGCTGCACACTTATTGAAGATCTAATTCCAATCTTCAAGGAGCCGAACTTATGAAATTCAAAATCCCACAATTGTATCATTCATCCCCTATAAATACTACCCATTGTATAGCCTAAGTGTTCACGTTGCCACACCTTGCCT
This sequence comes from Malania oleifera, assembly GCF_029873635.1. NCBI lineage: Eukaryota > Viridiplantae > Streptophyta > Magnoliopsida > Santalales > Ximeniaceae > Malania > Malania oleifera. The sequence goes on from NC_080418.1 coordinate 144,568,662, forward strand.
TTGTTCATATTGCCACACCTTGAAATAAAATTATTTTTTCTTCTAAATTCTTTGTCTTTCTATCTTTTTTCTTTATTTGGTGAGGAATTTGCTGAAGTGTCTTCATGGATGGAATTGATTGAGGGGAGATCACCCTTCAACGACTCTTGCGCATTGCTAATATAATCCACCTCTATTAATCAAACCTAACCCCCTAGAGGTCCTATTGGTTACATTAGCATATGGCTGACTTGACTTGCTTCCATAAGGTATTCTTTTAGTCACATGGTCAACACATGTATTGACCTGCTCCAATATGGAGGAGGTCCTCTTGGTCACACGATCAATACATAATTAGCTTGACATGTTCTCTTGAAGGAGAGGTCCTTATGGTTACGTGGTTATAATGGGGATTAACATGTCTTACCTCTTTCTTTTACCGATGTTGTGACACGTAGACGGCCTCCTGATGTCCACTTTAGTTCATAACTATTTTGTAGGGACCCATGAGATTAATTGAAGACCTTTTGATTTGAAGACCATCTAACTATTTGGATGGAAAATTTTATTATTATGTTGATTTGTACTTGCTTGGATCTTTTGGATTTGATATTTTTCTCGGATATGCCATTTTAAGACTAATTAGGTATTAGAGCTAAGGTCGAGTTAGGCAAACTCTCTAATTCCTAACATTTTATTTTTCTGCCTCTGATTTGATGTGCAATTTTCTCTATAAAAAACTTCCCATATTCAAAAGGGTTAAACACAAAAGTTGTGGAAAATTTTCTTAGCTTTCTTTTGATACCAAGATCGCCCTATTTAGAGTTCTATAGCAAAATTCATGTCCCAAATACTGAAGGGTGTTCGCGGGTGAAATTGCCCATCCATTAGCAGCATGCAGATTTCAACAGATTTTCCAAAGTGTCTCGCACCCGGTCCCCTGCACATTGAAAAATTCTAGAATACTTCAACCAGGAGTGCGACCTAGTCGATAGTACCATCGTTTGAACTCCAAAATAAGCAAGTTCGAGTCCCATATGGCCCCACATGGATTAAGCTTCCTTTTGATTTCTATTTAATGTGTAATATTGCAAGACAACTTGCTTGCATGTGTTTGTCCTTAGTAAGCTGTCATATTTATTATCTTGTCTCCCATGCTTGTATGGGGAGCGTTAGCTAATTATAGTATTGTCTCCCCGATGCTAGCTTAGCTCGTTAATGTCTTGTCTCCCCTTTTCCCTTGCTAAATCTATATATGTCTTGTATCATTGTAAAAATGTAGCTAAGTCTGAATATTGATATTGAAAGGATTTTCCTTTGTTGAAGCTTGTTATAGCTTTGTCCAATCCTTGTGATTGTGTAGTGATAGGCTACGTCGTTCTCCTCGGAGATTAGGTGGTGAGAGACACCACTATTCTATCCAGCAATTCCATCTCCACATATTCCACAATCATCACATGACCATCTCCACTATACACCCACACAACCATTTTATATACATAGCAGTTCCACTTCCATTATTACATTTCGAAGCTTGTTCTAAGGATTTTCTAGCAGGATCTGAGTTTGTGGGAATCATTACAAGTCATCCAACGATTTCATTGGTATGATTGATATTTTCATGAGCCCTTAATTGGTTGTGAACTCTTATTTGAAGCCCTATAGTCCCAGTTGAAATAGCCTTTGAATTCCTGCAGTTTATTTATATTCTTGTATCTTGCTTAATCTTGTGTTAGATAATCTCCAGTCTTCCCAAAGATTTTCCTTTGGAAAGGTTGTAATCTTCCTAAGCCAAATTTGATTATAAACCATTACTTTATCTTGTAAGCCTTTGCTTGAAAATCCTGAAATTTCATGTTTGTTAAGCCCTTTAAATCATGAGATTGCCCTTTGAATGTACATTACATTCACAACACACACACCCATTTATACACCAAGGAGTATTAACTACTCAAGAAAACTTCCATAATCACAATTGAATATTTCCACAATCACATTTCAATTTATCTTCTGATTTTGTGGAGAACCACCCGCAGCTAAGTAAATGAAGAAAAAGCGCAACTCTTGAATAATGTTCACCTTAATTCCTACATTAATCTAGGTATGGATCTATCAATTTTCCCCCTCCATACCCATCATAAGAGAATGCATGCAACCATTCTTCAATTGGTATCCATCTTGGCTATGTCTCTGCATAGCTCAAACTTCTCACAAGTAACTACTTTTGTCAACATGTATGCAGGGTTCTTGTCTGTGTGAATCTTCACTAACTTTAACAGCTGCTGTTCCATCACTTTGCGTATCCAATGATAATGAATGTCGATATGCTTTGTTCGGGAATGATACATTGAATTCTTGCTCAAGTCCAGAGCACTCTGACTATCACAATGTACTTTGTATTCTTTTTGTGCGACACCAAGTTCTTGGATAAACCACTTTAGCCACAACATTTCCTTACCAGCTTCCATTGCGACAATGTATTCTACTTTTGTTGTAGATAAAGCAACACACTTCTGTAATTTGGATTGCCATGAGTCTGCTCCCTTTGCAAAAGTGAAAAGAAATCCTAATGTAAATTTCCTACTATCAAGATCACTTGCCATATCGGAATTAGTATATCCTTCCAAGACTGGTTTAGCACCCCTAAAACACAAGCACATCTTTGATGTATACTTCAAGTATCTAAAAATCCACTTAACTACTTCCAATTGGTCTTTGCTTGGATTAGAAAGAAACCTGCTCACAACACCTACAGCGTGGGCTATATCCGGCCTTATGCAAACCATTGCATACATCAGACTACCAATTGTTGATGAGTATGAAATTGCTTCCATTTCTTCCACTTCTTTCCTCGAAGAAGGACACGATCTTTTACTTAACTTGAAGTGATTTGCCAATGGAGTAGTGACTGGCTTTACATTCTTCATGATGAACTTTTCAAGCTCCTGTTCAATATAATTTTCCTGTGACAACCACAATTTCTTAGCTTTCCTGTCACAAACAATTTTCATGCCCAATATCTGCTAAGCTGGGCATAGGTCCTTCATGTCAAAGAACTTGGACAGTTCTTGTTTTAGTTTGGTAATCATACCTGCATCCTTTGCAACAATGAACATGTCATCAACATAAAGCGTTAATATAATGAAATTACCATCAGGGAATTTTTGAATGTAGACGCATTGATTCGCTGCAGTTCTCATGTAACCATGACCCACCATGAATGAGTCAAACTTTTTATGCCACTGTCTCGGTGCTTGCTTGAGGCCATATAGACTTTTTTCCAACTTGCAGACCATATGCTCCTCCCCTAAAACTTCAAAGCCTTCAGGTTATTCCATGTAGATTTCTTCTTGTAAATATCCATGGAGAAAAGCTGTCTTAACATCCAACTGTTCAAGCTCCAAATTCAAACTTGCTGTCAACCTAAGTATCACTCGTATTGAAGTCATCTTCACCACTGGTAAGAAAATCTCGTCAAAGTTGATACCCTTCTTCTACTGAAAACCTTTGACGACTAACCGAGCTTTATGTTTAATGATTTTTCCATTGCCATCTTTCTTCAACTTGTACACCCATTTATTACTCAGTGCTTTCTTTCCTTTAGGAAGTCTTACCAATTTATATGTCTGGTTCTTTTGTAAAGAGCTTATCTCTTCCTGCATAGCCTGCAACCATTTACCTTTTTCTGGATGATTATGTGTTTCTTGAAAACTCTCTGGTTCTGCAACGGTGTAAACGACGTAAAAAACGGACTCTGAATGAAGTCACACCAGCCATCGCAAGATTTAGGTTCTTACTCTGTTTTTCAGTTTGAACGTATTCCTGCAACTCTATTTTGAGAGAGTTTTGAGTGAGTATTCTATCTCCTCCTCCTCCTCTGTATTTTTTAGAAAATACTAGCTCTCTCTCCTGTGGATGTAGGCAGAATTTGGCTAAACCACATATATCTTGGTGTTTTTTTTGTGTGTATTTTATCTTCGTATTGTTCAAGTTTCCAAACAAGTGGTATCAGAGCCGTGTTGGAAGGCGTTCGACAAGTTTTTCAAAATCTCGATTCGATCGTATCATCGTGTAGTTCGTGACGAGACAGTCTCAACAGTGAAAACGGCGTAAAAAACAGACTTCGAATGAAGTCACACCGGCCGTCACAAGATTCAGATTCTTAGTTTTTTAGTTTGAACGTATCTGCAACTCTATTTTGGCTGAAGGTTGAAGAAGGTGCCATATCACTCCCCGCCACATCATTAGCCACATCACCATAGAGGCCCACTGCCATGACGTCGCAGGTCCCACTGCCACTCATTGCGGGCCTCATGGCCCCATTGCCACTTCATCGCTTTTGTAGTGATATATTGTGCTAGTTACGTGTCAAAGGAAAAATTTTGTCTAGGAAAGTGGTACTTAAGCGGTCCATTGTGACCCTCCACTTTCCTGAGAATTTACCTAGTGTAATTTAGCACAATCATTACTGGGTCCCACTTCCACGTCGTCAGTGCCACCTCAGCAAACGGCGTCATAATGGCTAGGGAAAATTCCGTCGGTCAGGGGATATTCCGTTATTGAGTCAACTCACTCCAGAATGGGCTTTTGGGCCAAGTTAGCCCATTTCAAATTTGTTTTTGACAAGGTCAGGCTTGTTTCTAAGGCTTTGGGCCGTTCCAGACACAACTGTGCAGTCGGTTTTGTGTGATTTCACTCCGATTATATCGTTTGAGCAAGTGAAAAAAAAAATTCTCTCATTAAAAACTCATAATTGGATCACAATTAACATCAAAACAAATCCTAAGCCTACTCCTAACCATCATATGTTATAAGGAAAACTAAGATTGGCAGATCCTTAAGCTTTTAAAAGACTCGAACCACCTCCGTTTTGTGAGTGACTATTTTGAACCGCACCCTGTCCTGTTTCCCAATAACACAATACTTGCAGAAATTTAGCCTACATGTTTTGATACGCTTCAAAAGATTCCTCTTGTGAAGTTCCATCATCCCATGCTCATCCATATGCCCTAACCGCATATGCCACAAAATATATTATCTAACTCAGAATCTGCACCTGTAGCACCACCTACAACTGTAGTACCCAGCAGTGCATAGATATTTCCTGCTAACTTCTGAGCCTTCATTACCGTTAGAACGCCTTTACACACCTTCATTATCCCATTTTCAGACTTATAACTAAACCCATTACAATCCAAAGTGCTCAATGAAATGAAATTTTTCCGTAGATTAGGTATGTGCCATACATTACATAATGTTCTCACAACACTATCAGACATTTTAATTCTGACGTTTCCTATTCCAAATATTTTGCATGCAACATCATTTCCCATAAGAATAGAACCAGAATTAACTTACTTGTAGGTGTTGAACCATTCTTTATTTGGTGTCACGTGATAAGAGCACTCCGAATCTAGGATCCAAGAATCCGTGAGGCGATCTGACCCCGATGAAACAGAAAACATATCACTATCATCGCTCTTTGAGTCTCCTTCTTCAACTACATTCACCGATTTTGAAGAACCCTCTTGATTTTCAGCATTCCCCTTCTTCCTTTCCGGACATTTTGGTTTTATGTGTCCATTTTTCCCACACTTAAAACACCTTATGTCCTTCTTCTTCTTGGACTGCGATCGAGACTTATTACCACTCGATCCATTCCTGAACTTGCTTCTCCAACATTCCTGGTTAGCTTTCACCACAAGCCCTTCATCTTGTGAAATCTCATCGTTGGCCTTCTTTCTTTGATGAAAACCCAACAGAGCGCTTGTTACCTCTTCCAAATTCAGGGTTTCTTTGCCCCATGTTAGAGTCGTAACCAGATTTTCATACGTATGAGACGCAGGTAGGGAATTCAATAGCATCAACGCCTTGTCTTCTTCCTCGAACTTCACATCAACCTGCATCAAATCACTTATAATCTGATTGAATACATTGTTATGTTGGTTTAAATTTGAACCCTCTGCCATCTTAAGCCAATACAACTTATGCTTAAGATACAACTTATTTGTTAAAGACTTAGACATATAACAAATTTCAATTTTCTGCCAAACATCCATAGGATATTCCTCATCCATGACATGAAACAACACGTCATCGGCTAAACAAAGCTTGATAGTCGCCAGTCACCACAGGCTTTGCTTCAAACTTCTTCCAACTTGTTTCGTCCATGCCTTCCGATTGACCACCGTATAATGCATTCACCATACCTTGCTGCACTAATAGATCCTTAACCCTTCACTACCATAGTCCGAAGTTTCCCGTTCCATCGAACTTTGCAGAAGAAATTCTAGAAGCCATTATAACCTAATGCTTTGATATCAATTTTGTTGTGCAAATGAATGTGCAGCGAAAACAAATGATCTTAAAACACAACAACTAACAGTGAAATATATAGAAATGTTATTTGTGGCTCTTATACTTCTGTTTTTATAAGCAAAGAAGGAAGGAGGAAAAACTTGAAGTGGACAGCACAGCAAGACTCGATGAAGGGCCTATGCTCGTCGACGAGGGAACAACAGAGGTTCATCGACGAAAGCTCTAAAGCTTGTCAAAGAATAATTACCGAGAGCAGGAAATTTCAGACTTCTGGCATCGTCGACGAGAGCCCTGTATTTGTCGACAAAGGTTCTTCTTGGTCTCGTCGATGAAGCCTCTGTGTTTGTTGACGAAGAGCACTTGGGCTGTGGTAGTTTTTCTAAAATTTTGAATTTTTGAACGTTGGGTGGTTGGGCAAACGGGGGGAAACCTCCGAGGAAACCCTATATATATCATCTGGGCATATTTTGAGAGTGAGAGTGATCATTAGAGAAGTGTATTGTGTACTTTTTGATTTCCTTAGTGAAATGTGTGTGCCATTGCTTCCGTGGATGTAGGCTTTGCCGAACCATGTAAATCTTTGTGTTGCTGTTCTTATTGGTTGTGTTATTTATTTCTTGTTGTTTATTCCGTTGTGCATCTTCATTATATGATCCATTTCTACAACAAATTGGTATCAGAGCGATTGTTGTTATGGCATCGGGATCATCTTTTGCAAGATTTGACGTAGTCAAATTTGATGGAACCAGAAACTTCAGTTTATGGCAAAAGAGAGTGAAGGACATTCTTTTGCAACAAGGAATGGCTAAGGCTTTGCTTGATACTTAATCGGAAGGAATGGATGAGGCAACGTGGCTAGATTTGAAAGCAAAGGCAGCATCGACAATACGCTTGTGTTTGGCCGACGAAGTTCTCTATCGGGTGATGGAGGAGGATTCTCCAGCGGCTATCTAGCGAAAGTTAAAAAGTCGGTACATGTCTAAATCCCTCAATAACAAACTTTTTCTTAAGCAGCGTTTATGTTGACTTAAGATGGTAGAAGGATCTAGTCTAGATCAACACATCAATGCGTTTAATCAAATCATAAGTGATCTTATGAGAGCTGATGTAAAGTTTGATGAGGATTATAAGGCCTTGATGCTGTTAAATTCTTTGCCCTCAACTCATACCTACGAAAATCTTGTGACCACTCTTACATGGGGAAAAGAAACACTTGATTTGGAATAGGTAATAAGTGCTTTATTAAATTTTCATCAAAGGTTGAAACTATATGATGAAGGAGAAGGACTTGTGGTAAAAGGTAGTAATGAGCGAGGCAAAGGAAAGTTTAAAAATGGTTCTAATTAGAAATCCCGGAATCAATACAAGAATAAGAAGGAAATTCGGTGTTATAAATGCGGTAAAAAGGGGCATGTGAAACCAGAGTGTTCGGATTGGAAGAAGGGAAATGCTAATAAGCATGAGGGGAAATCTGTGAATGTTGTTCAAGAAGAGGATTTGGCGGATGGTGATGTTCTATCAGTTTCAACGAAGTCGGATAATCTAACGGACTCTTGGATACTTGACTTGGCATGTTCTTATCACATGACTCCAAATAAGGAGTGGTTCAGCATTTACAGGTTAGTAAATTTTGGATCAGTTCTTATGGGTAATGATGCTTCTTGTAAGATCGTTGGCATAAGAAATGTAAAGATAAAAATGTTTGAGGGTGTTGTAAGAACATTGTGTAATGTAAGACATATACCTGAGTTGAGAAAGAGTTTAATATCTCTTGGCACTTTGGATTGTAATGGTTTTAAATACAAGTACAAAGGTGGAGTCTTGACGGTATGGAAAGGTAATCTGACTGTAATGAAATGGCAGAAACTGGATAGAAATATTTACACGTTGCAGGGAACTACCGTTGTAGGTGGAGTTGCAGCCGTGGATGCTGAATTTGATGAGACCGTCTTGTGGCATATGCATCTTGGGCATATGGGAGAACATGACATGAAAGAACTACACAAGAGAAAATTGTTGAAAGGTTTGAAAACGTGTCCGTTGGAATTTTGTAGGTTTTTTGTTCTTGGAAAATAGAACAGGGCAAAATTCAGATCAGTTACTCACAAAACAAAAGGAATTCTTGACTATGTACATTCAGATGTTTAGGGCCCAGTTAGAGTTGCATCAATGGGTGGATATGTGTACTATGTGAGTTTCATTGATGATTACTCACAGAAGGTTTGAGTTTACTTCATGTGTCACAAATCTAGTACGTTTGCCAAGTTTAAGATTTGGAAGGCTGAAGTGGAAAACCCGACAAGGAGGAGAATTAAACACTTAAGGTCGGGTAATGGGACCGAGTACACTAATTCTCAGTTTGTGGAGTTTTGTGCGGAGTAGGGCATCAAGAGACATTTTACAGTTCACCGGATACCTCAGCAAAATGGTGTGGCAGAATAGATGAACCAGACTCTTACTGATAGGGCTCGGTGTCTTAGATTAAATGCAGGGCTACTGAAGAATTTCTAGGCTGAGGCAGTTAGTATGACTTGTTTTTTGGTTAACCGATCACCAAGGGCATCACTAACGGGTAAAGTGGCGGAAGAGGTTTGGACGGGAAATGCAGTAGACTACTCTGAATTGAAGGTATTCAGGTGTCCAACCTATGTCCACGTGTCTAGTGAGGAGAGGTCTAAGCTTGACCCGAAGTCTCGTTGTTGCATCTTCTTGGGATATCTAGAGGGTGTGAAGGGGTATAAGCTATGGGACCCAGTGGCAAACAAGGTGGTGATCAATAGAGATGTCGTCTTTGATGAGAAGGCTATGGTGAAGCATACTCAAGAGTTTGATGAACAGAAACAGGAGCCAAAAAGCTGGGACAGTGATGAACATGTTGTGCAGGTAGAGTTGGAAGCTCAGGGCAACGAAAATGATCATGGTCTTGTGGTTGCAGGGAGCTCTAGCTTGGGAAACCAGCAAGTCAACGATATTCCTATATGGAGATCCGGACGCACTATCAGGCCTACATCAAGGTATGGTTTTGATGAGTTAGTATCTTATGCTTTCCTTATTCGTTGCAACGATCTAACTTCTTTTCAAGAGGCAGTGCACGGCCAGAAGATATATAGGTAGATAGGAGCAATGATTGAGGAAATGGAATCACTGCATAAGAACAAAACTTGGAGTTGGTGGAGCTTCCAGATGAGAAGAGACCAATAGATTGCAAATGGGTGTATAGGAAGAAGGAGACAATTTCAGAAAAGGAAGGAGAGAAATTCAAGGCACGGTTGGTGGCAAAAGGATACTCACAAAAGAAGGGGATAAATTATGATGAGATCTTTTCTCTAGTGGTCTGACATACTTCTATCAGAATTGTGTTGGGGTTGGTAGCTTATTATGATCTTCATTTGGAACAAATGGATGTGAAGACGACATTTTTTCACGGTGACTTTAAGGAACAAATCTACATAATATAGCCGGAGGTATTCATTGAACCTAGAAAAAGAAAATTTTGTTTGTAGGTTGAAGAAATTTTTTTATGGGCTGAAACAGTCTCCAAAGCAATGGTATAAATGGTTTGATTCGTACATGATGAAGATTGGCTACAAACGGTGTGAGTATGATTGTTGCGTTTATGTGAATAAATTTGAGGATGGTTCTCTTATTTTCTTATTATTGTATGTCAATGACATGTTGATAGCTGCAAAGGATTTAACTGAGGTGAATCAGTTAAAGGACTTGTTGCATAAGGAATTTGACATAAAGGATCTTGGTTTAGCCAAAAAAATACTTGGGATGGAGATTCTCCGTGATAGGACTGTAGGGATATTATGGTTATCTTAGGGCGGTTATGTTCAGAAGGTGTTGGAGAGGTTTAACATGACTGATGCAAGACCGGTGTGTACACCTTTAGCAAATCATTTCAAATTGTCTACTATAGATTGCTCAAGTTCGGATGAGGGAATCTGGGATATGTCAAAAGTCCTCTATGCTAGTGTTGTGGGGAGTTTGATGTATGTCATGGTATGTACGAGGCTAGATTTGGCGCATGCAGTAAGCGTGGTGAGCAAGTTCCTCTCTAATTCAAGAAGACAACATTGGGAAGCTGTCAAATGGATACTTAGATACTTGCGGGGTACATCGGGATATGACATCATGTTCGGCAAGCAACAGGGTTGTCCTTCAGTTATGGGGTTTGTTGATGCAAATTATGCTGGAGATATGGATGACAGAAGGTCTATAATGGGATATGTGTTTACCCTTGTAGGAGGACCGATATGTTGGAGATCCATGGTACAGTCTCTAGTTGTATTATCCACGACTGAGGTGGAATATATGGCAGTTGCCGAAGCTGCAAAGGAAGCATTATGGTTTACTGGTTTAGTCAGAGAGCTGGGGTTACAGAAAGATGGTGCGGTGCTGCATTGTGATAGTCAGAGTGCCATTTACTTGGCGAAAAATCAGGTATACCATGCTAGAACCAAGCACATTGATGTGAGGTTCCATAGAGTTCGGGAATTGATTGCTTTAGGTGAACTTATGTTGAAGAAAGTTCACACATCTGATAATGCAGCAGATATTCTGACCAAATCAGTTACTTCAGAGAAGTTCAAGCATTGCTTGGACTTACTCCATGTCTTCAAGTGTTAGAAGGGAGACATACCCAACCAAGCGTTTTCAAATTCAAAGTGAAGCAGTTCATGTTTTTGAGATTCTTCTAAGGGGTGTATAATCGCCAAGGTGGATATTGTTATTTGTTGCTCTTATACTTATGTTTTGATAAGTAAAGAAGGAAGGAGGAAAAACATGAAGGGGGCAGCGCAGCAGGACTCATCGACGAAGGGCCTATGCTTGTCGACGAGGGAACAACAGAGGTTTGTCGACGAAGGCTCTGAAGCTCGTCCACGAATAATTACTGAGAGTAGGAAATTTCAAACTTCTGGCATCGTTGACGAGATTTGTGGACAATGCAATCAGAGACTATACCATGGATCTCCTCTGTGTTCATCGACGAGGGGCGCTTGGGCTGCGGCAGTTTTTCTGAAATTTTGAATTTTTGAACGTTGGGTGGTTGGGCAAATGGGGGGAAGCCTCCGAGGAAACTCTATATATATCATCTAGGCATATTTTGAGAGTGAGAGTGATCATTAGAGAAGTGTATTGTGTACATTTTGATTTCCTTAGTGAAATGTGTGTGTCATTGCTTCCGTGGATGTAGGCTTTGCAGAATCACGTAAATCTTTGTGTTGCTGTTCTTATTGGTTGTGTTATTTATTTCTAGTTGTTTATTCCGCTGGGCATCTTCATTATACGATCCATTTCTACAACAAGAAAAAACACAATTATGTAGATTATATGAAAGCAATTAAACAATAACACAAAGAATTACGTGTTCGGCAATGTCTACATCCATGGGAGCAAACGACAGTGATTTTTCATTATCTTCTGTCAAAAGGCATATGAATTACAACATACAACATGTATATATAACCCTCCCGGAGGTTTTCCCCCTAAAACTCAACCTATACAACTTCCCAATTCAAAATTTGAAAACCAGCACTAAGTAACCGAGCAAAACCGTCAATAGTTTCAAACATACTGTCGACAGTTTGAAGCCAAGACCAAATAGTCGATGTAACACTGCATGGCAGTGGACTGTTTCTTTAGAACCTGACAAAACCATTGACGATTTCAAGCAAACCGTCAACGCTTTGGTTCTGACTCTATTTTTCCAAACTGGGAAAAATGGAATTATCAACACTAAACACCAGATGCAGAGTCAAGAAGGTCTATTCTACAATTTCTTGTTTGAAGGATCCTTTTATAACCCAAAATTTAGTTCAAAAGTAGTCATATAAGCTATTAGCTCCTAGAACATTTATCCTCCTAGTATTTTTGAAAAGAATTTCTTTAACTTGAATGCAAATTCTCACTTTTTAAATTTGTCTAAGTGTGAAAATACATTGGTTGGGCTGGAGGAAGGGCATTGCCTTGTAATTCATTCTACTAATGAACAAAAGTGCGCGTAATTGTTGTATGCAAAGTAGTCATTTATTTGGTTGCTTGAAGTCACAAGGATTTAACTATATCAATCCAAGTTCATTTCCTTTGATTATAATTTGTCTACCTAAAGTCCTTTTTAGTTGAGGCAACACCAAACCCATACCTTTTGATCAATTGATTTGATTCTTATTCAAATAGTTGAGCTGTTAACTTGGTTCAAGGACCTTCAAGTGACATAAATTAATTTTTCCCACAAACAGTTGCCGTCATGATGATAATTAATTGCCACAAGTTGTAATGCTAAGCTGCATCTATGCTATGATCCAAGCATATAGTTTTGGCTTTTTCACTGATTTTAGTGAGATGAGTTCATTTCAGTTTTTTGTTTTTGTTTCTGTTGTGCAACATGAATGACGTATGCAGGTACATTCTTGCAACATTTAGCTTATGTTCTTTGAGCCCTTTTAAAAAATTTCTTCTCATTGTCATTTGTCAACACTCAATTTACAAAAAAATTCTTACAACACTCAAAACAACCAGGAATTCAGCAGAATAGCATATATCATCAAATCTGGGAAACTGTTCAAACTTTTTACACTGCTAGGTTCCACCATTTTTCTGAATATTCATTAGGCTTTTTGTCAACCAAATTGCTGTTTCTCTAGATGACACTGCTTCTTCCCCAAACGGTCTTAAAATCCCTGCAAGCTCCTCAAGCTTTTCCTGCCTAAGCAAATGTGCACAAAGCTCAAGTAGTGACTCTAGAGCTTCTGCTCTTTCCAGGCAAAGAGGATCCCATTCAATCTTTGCATTGTCTCCATGCAGCAAACTTATTGTGCTCATTGATGAAATGTCACTGCACGTCCGGTTCAGTTTTTGAAAATCTTTCTTGCCTGTTTTCTCGTAAGGGATAAGAGTATCTAATTTTGCTATGGTTTCATTATCGCATAGCGTCAATGTACTTGTTGATGACATATTTTCTGCAGAAGCATTTACTGCACGTGCATTTTGGTTTTCCATTATGCGTAGACAGCATCTGCGGTCCTGTTCTTGATCCATGTTTTTCTTGGCTTCTGATGGCATTTCATCTCTGGAAAGAACACCACTACATTTAATGTCTCCAAAACACATTCTAAAGTGATTCCCTCTGTTAGTACTCTTATCCTCTCCGATTGCTCTGCCTATTATCTGCAGTTTCTCTTGTACTTGCTGGCAATTCTCCAATCTATGACCTGTCTGTCTTCCATCTGAGATGGTTCCAATCGTGGTACTACCAACTTGTTCTGCATCACTGGAGTTGTTTTTTGAGCTATGCTCATTGTTAGGTAGTCGGTCAGAACAGCTAAAAGGATCAACCCATTTTGTTTCTACTTTAACTTTCCGGGGTATGAAGAAAGCAGGTCTCTCATGTAAATTTTGTGTCACTGAATCAGTATTTACCTTGATTACCTGAACATGTCCCAAATGTTTTGCTAAGACTGGTTTTCCACCATTAGTTTCTCGGCCAAGACTATTCTTGTTGGGCAATTGAGTTCCCATGAGCATGTATTCCAATGTTTTTTCAGACTTCACAGGCAGAAAGACTGGAGATAAGTTGTGGCAATGAACGAGGTATGGCTGTAAATGAGGATTCCTCAACAGCTCTGCAGCCTAAGATGCGGTAATATTGAAATATGAGGATAAGTCACGACTTTGAAATTGATTAGTTTTGAGAATTGGGCCATTAGAACTCACAGTTGGTCTGTGTTCTGGGTTCTTTCTTAGCATGCTCTTGATTATACGTTTCCTGCAGTTCAGAAAGCCATCCTATCTCGATTAACATATAGCTCATCAATGGTAAATTGATTCATGTACACTACAAGAATAGATTGCCCTATATGCCATATATGAATTGAGTATGAATTGGGAGGTAATGAGAGGCTTCACAGATTTAGATTGCATTCACTTACAGTTCAGAGGAATAAATAGTTGGAAGTGGAGAAATAGAAGATCGGTTTATTTTGTTTATGAGTCCAGCCATGTCCTGTTTGATTGAACATTTTAACATACTGATTTACTTGCAAGTAGGAATTAGAAAACATAACTCAGATTTGGATGATAAAATGCAGGGAATTGATATAATAAGCTCTACATGATTAAACTTACAGGAGCCCTGAATGCAGGCTGATGTGCAGCTATCTCAAACATGCAGCAACCTGAAAAAGGTGAAGGTCATTCTTAGGATAATTCACCACTGATTTATGTACGATACAAAAGATTAAACAAAAGTATATTGCTTGTCTTAAAATTCTTTTAAATACCTAGGGACCATATATCTGATTTGTAGCCATACGGTATATCTGCAAGGAGCTCTGGACACATGTAGTTAGGAGTGCCCACAACCTATGATGACATGAAGAATTACCGAAAGCCAATTTAACATAAGAATTTCATTGATTGAAGCCAATTTTTAGGGTGCAGGAGTGCACTTTTGTTGTCCCCCCAAAGAGGTTCTTGTGATTTCAGCACTCCCAGAAGGACTTTAACCGTGATCATGCAGAGAACTCAATGTAGAATGGCAGGTCAAGTTGGCAGTTGGTATGGGTAGTTGACATAACCATGTTGATAGCTGTTGTTAGTTCTTAAAAAAAGAAATTCTTAATAGAAGAACCATTAAAAAGATGTATTAGTGTATACAGGACTTGTTTAGTTCATTTTTATCTGTTGATTTCATTGACTTGGACTGGTGTTGATAATTTTGTGGCACTTGTCCACAAGTGGTTGTTGAATACAAGGCTGGACAGTATCCATTTAAGGATGACATTGTCTTAGAGGAAACCTGAAGTATGCATCTAGGAAATGAAACCATTCCCATCTCTTAGGTAGGAAGAACATTCATACAAAGGCATATGAGTGCAAAATCATAAAAACAACGGGTTTGCAGTTGCAATGATCTTGTTCCTTAAAAAGGAACTACTAATGCAACTTGGCCGATGTATGGAATTGTATTGAAAGCTATATTTAAAAAAGATCCAAATGATTTGATTATGCTTCCGTGTTCCATTGGTGCATGCAAGCATGTGAATGAGAGAATGTGCATGAGCACAGAAAATGATCTTAAATGTATGTGCAGGCACACATGGGTGCATGTGTGTATGTGATATGTTTGTGGACTAGAGATCCAACAATTAATTCAATTCTACAAACTTGGTTTGATTATAGCTCCTTGTCTGTACAAGTGCCTTGCTTGCATGCATTTCCCTCTAGTGATTTATGGAGGGTGGGCCTTGGACCAACCTGTTGGTCATGGGTCCAAGTCCAAGGAAACAGCCTTCTCTGCATAAAAGCAGCAGTAAGGCTGCATACACTGATGATCTTCCCCCTACCCTTGCAACAAGGGGTGCCTTGTGGCCGGGGATACCTTTTATTTATATAAGATCACAGACATTGTATGTGAACTACATATGTGAGAGCAATGAAGAAAGAGAGCTATTACTGATGAAGCAAGTTCATGTGTGTTGAGCAGTTTTGCCAGTCCAAAGTCACCTGTTTCATTGAAGGCAAGACAGATATTGTTAAAAGACATTCAAAAAAGATAAAACAAAAACCCAAAAAAAAAAAAAAAAATTTAGAGGGAGTTTGGGATGATTTGTGAAAGTAACTTATGTGGCTTTTTAACTCAAATAATTTACTTTTTCTTATTTGAGCAATTAACTAACTTATTTGAGTCATAATCACTTTCACAAGTCCTCCCAAACATTCCCCAATGTAGGAAAAATCTGTCGTCTTTGGCCTTACCTAGCCGAATGTCATCATTTTTCGTAAGGAATATGTTGCAACACTGACATTAAGTCATGAAGTTAGTCTAAAAATGATATCAAGAGTAGATGGCTCTTCAGTATTAAAAATAAAAAAATAAAAAATAATAATAATAAGGCTGGTGGTCTTACCTTAAGATCCCTGTGTAGGACACGGTTGGAGTGAAGGTAGTCCACAGCTAGCAACAGCTGGGTCAGCCATTTGCATAGCTTCTGGAGGAGAAAATAACAATGCACATTAAGATCATGCCACTATGCTTGGTTCCTTCTTTCATGTCATGGACTTAGATATATAGCATGGCTCTTACCTCCTCTGGGACAAACTTTCCTCTTGCCCTCTTGATCATTTCAGCCCTAGAAGATCAAATCAAATTCGAGAGTTCGATAGTACAAGCCATGAGGACAGATACAAGGTTTCATGCAAGTAAGAACCAGAAAATATATACTGGGCATTTAGCCAACTTACATATCTCCTCCTTCACAGAAACTTGTCACAATGCACACAAAGCAACCCTGTAGAACATTAAGCCATGATACAATTCTGCTGAGCTATATAGCTTGCTTGAATTTTAGTAATTGAGTATTATTTTCTTGATTCAATTACTATTTTGGTTAAGCCAATCAAGAGTATTAAAGTGAAGAGTAAGACACATTGGTTCAGTATTACGCAAATTGCATAGGATTACCTTTTCCACCCATGCATCTTTGTACTGCACAATGTATGGGTTATTCAGCTTTGCTATCAAACTCATCTACAGAATAAACAGAAGTTATAAGTAGAATTTTCTATATGTGCATTGCTATGAGGGTTTAGAAAAAATTTATCTTCATTTCTAATAAATTATATGAACATGTGCAAAATGCAAGGGTTGAAATGAACACCTCTTGATGGGCTGTGCGCTTGAACTTTTCTGTTTGTTTGGCCAAACGAATCTTCTTCAGTACATACCTGCAGATACAATGGGGATTAGAAATTATGAGTTAACCTAGTTGATTTCTCCTTTTTCTTTTTTCTCTGAGATTTTTCTGAGAACATCTTAAAGACTATATCTCCCTCTCAAGCAATGTTTTATTTGTGTACGGCTGCCTGTAATATCCGATACAATTTTGAATTATTCACATGTTAATAATTTTTCATGGTTAATTGCTTTACCAGATGAAGCCCAGATTCATCACATATTATATTATATCTCAGTTATTTCATTTCATAATGATTCATTGATTATTTTCAACTACCGCATGTGGTTCTTCTGAGTTCTTATGATGCCAAAATAAATTTCATATTCCACCATTGTCAGTGCCTGTGCAAGAGATGGGTACGTGAAAAGAAAGAAAGAAATAAAGCAAGGAAGAAACAGAGAACATTATATTTTGGGGGAAACTAATTATGAGCACAAAGAAAAAGCAGGGTAGATTTGGCCAAATATTTTCTTACTTTTTTTTGTCCATTTTATGAAGAACAAGAAATGCAGCTCCAAAAGATCCTCTGCCAATATGCTCCAATACTTCATACTCTTCCATTTTAGACTTTGTTTCATCATTCTTACTCATCTCCACGGCCATCTTCAGAAACCTTAGAAACAACTAGCGGAAGCCTAAGTAGAAGAAAAGGTATGTACCCAAATAGGCACTCGCCTTTGCCCTTTAAGTACCTGCCATGCCACTATAAACCCCATTAACTGATATTTAATAAATTTTCAGTAGACATAGCTGTCTGAAAGGAACAGCAGAGAGGCAATAAAAATGAAGCATGCATGCAGGAGTCATGAATTAGTTCACAGACTGCATTAACTGCTGCTGCACATAGTGGGAGTTCCCTCTGAAAAACTGTGATGGAGTAATTGGAAGAGATGAATATCATGAATTGGAGGAAAACAATACATGAATGTCACGTTTAATAGTCAAGGAGGGAGAAATTTTCAAGGCAGAGGCAAAAAAACAGAGGGGGGGGGGGGGGTGGAGATTGCATAAAGTTTGAGCACTGAGGCATTCTATTTAGACCAAAGTTGAATTTTTTTCCAAAAGAAAAGAGAAAGAGAGAGAGAGAGAGAGAGAGAGAGAGAGAGAGAGAGAGAGTGGAAGTGTGGGGAGGGGGTGTTTAAGCTTTGCTTGAAATTTCAGATAGCTGAGATATAATTACTGCCACTGTTTGCTGGTATGTCACAATCCCCCAACTGAAAAATCCCATCCTTATTTTAACTTCTCAACAGCATTGGATTCACTTTGGAGGGGTAGGGAATGTCCCCACTCCCCAGACAGTGATTGAGATTTGGTAGCTGGAGGGTTATTATAATATGCCAGTTGCAATGATTACTCTTAGTTTTCTTTAATTGTTAATGATTCTATCATTTATGTGCTCTATGTTGATTATTGGTTGGTTCGTTTGGTGGTTGTGGCTTAACAAGGGAAGGGAATAAAGGGCAAAAATAAGTATGGAGAAGGAGATTCTTTGGTGTGCCGGTGCACGTGTATCGAATAGATCATCACCATTTATTAGTGGGTATGCACTTTGGGTTGGGACACATTTGGTGCATACCAGCATACCCAAAAAAACATTCATAAAGAAGAAACAAAACAAGGAAAGAAAGTGAGTTTATGTTTCTCAGTATTGCTTATACCCATGTTTGGAGCTTGAAAAAATGAAAAAGAGGAAAGGAAAGTAAAAAGAGATTCACTTTGTTTAATCATAAAAAAATTAATGAAGAACATAAAATACATGATTAGTCATGGACAAAAACATTTATTCAATATATCATTATTATTATTATTTTTGAATAGTCATATTTAAACAAATGTTTGTTCTTAAATCATACAAAGAAAATATAGTAAAAAATTCATGTACTTATTTTCTTTTTCTTTCTTTTGAAAAAATCTTTGATCCTAATAGTACACAAGTAAAAGAGGGGACAATTGTCATATTCATAGGAAAAGAAAAAAAAGGATTAATGAGCCATATCTTTCCATCAATTTTCACCAAACTTTTAGAAACATGGGCTCGGGAGGGCTGGATTTTTTAAAATTGTGCCTTTTTTTGGCCCCTAATTTGCTTTCTGCCTATCAAATGAGAACCCTAATTCTTCTAAATGAAGCAAACTAGTAGGTGAGTCTCATTTATGGATATGAAATTATTGAAAGACTATTACAAAAGTGATCGTGATCTACTCCACAAATTTGTGCAATAAAACTAAACCCGTTACTCCCATTATCTCACGCTGCGTTTGGAAGCCTAGGATTTGGATTTGAGTTTGGAAGCCTGAGATTTGAATTAAAGTGAATTTGAACAAATACTAAGCTAATTTTGTATTACCTTTTTTGTCCAAATCTAAATAAATCCAAATTTAAGGTAGGGTCAGGACATAGTATCATTAACTTTGGAACAGTTCTTGCATTGGGGTACCCTCCCATCATCAAACACCGCCCAGTAGACAAATAGACAAACAAACAGACAAGACTGGGTTCAATCATTCTCTTTTTTTTTCTTCTACAGGGGATTTGTGTTTTGTGGAAAAGCAAAAGCAGAGACCCAAGTCGGTCTTTGGTTCTACAGAGTACAGAGGACATGTCTTGGTCCCCAGATTAAAGATTAAATAGGTTTCCCACACTTTGAGCACATTTTCCACTTTGTGCTCAAGAACAGAGAAAAGAAACAGAGTTGCTCTTTTTGTTCAAAAAGAGAGCAAGGGCACAATCACAGATAAAGGGTGAGCATGCCATGAAATGGGGACAAATCCTGTTACTCTGGGCGTATGGGTTTTGCATTACATTTAAGTTTTCTTCAGGAAAATGTCAAAATAACTTAGGCCATGATCTTATGCACCTGACACTACCCATAGCCCAAGTGGTGAACACAAGAATTGTTTACAGTATGTGCCTGATGATGGGCTTCTAAGCAGGCTATGGGCCTCCACAGGACATTGACAACCCCAAGGCCCAAACAGTATACAAAACTCTATTTCCCATAATCAAGTTGGCTTTTCTTGAGTAATTTATATTGAGCTGGATGCAGGGGGAAAAAAAAGTCCAAGAAAAGAAAGAATCACTTGAAGAATTATTTCCATCAATTTGACCTAGTCTTCAGATAAAAAAATAAAAGGCAACAAAAATTAATTATGATTGTTTATTCTTGCAATGTAGAGATTCAATAGCAGACAAAAAAAAAGAAGAAGATATTTTCATAAATCAAATGACAATGTAAATTTTTTTGTCAATTCACATGGTGAAATAAAAAACAACGATATTCTCAAATTTTGGCACGAAAATATTTTCCCATATCGTAGTTCATTAAATGAAATAACAAAAGATTTTACATGCATGCATAATTTTTTGTAAATTATTATATCGTTATACAACAATTTTATTTCGTTTTTGACTTAATTCATTAGGCGAATCAAACATAACCTGAAAATAATAACTAGGGTTTGTTTATATGAAAATAGTTAAGACATTGAAATAATTTTTGAATAGTTTTTTGTGTAAGCAAGGTGCCTGTTAGTGGGCTGACATTTTCCATCCAAATTTCTCTCCCAATTTTTTTGGTTTGGGAAACAAGATTTGAGTGCTTTGTTTATAATTGTATGAGTTTCAATAAAAAATTTTATTAAAATTTGTATTAATTCACATCTAATTTAAATTTATGATAGTCAATTAAGGTTTGGTAATTTCAATGCTTGTGGCTTAACAATGTTTGATTCAAGTAAGTTAGCTTTAAAAGAACTAAAAAGATAGAAGGAAATATAGAAAGGAGGTAATCATTTGGTTGTTAGAGAGGTGAATAAAATAACATTTTGGTTTTGTTGAAATGGATTGTATGAAATTATAGTTTTGAAATACTAGCAAAATACACATGTCTTACACGTGGAATTAGTGTTATTTCGTAAATATATGAGTTTCAACGGCATTTTTCTTAGAATCATTCTTAAAATAGATTTAGGGGTTTCACATTCATAAACATAGACACGTAGGGAATAAACAAAAAACTTCTACATTTTACTCACTACCTGATATCATTTATAAAAAATAAAAAAAAAAAGCATTCATGTGGTAGAAAAAAATGACATCTTATTAGTTTATTAAGTCAAACTAAGCTATTAAGTTTCAATTTGATGGGACTCATCATTTTACCTCAAATCTCTTTTTGTTTTGATTTGCAATATGAACTTTGATTTCGTTTACATAGCTTGTTATGTCATTAAGGAGCTTCTTAGTATAATTTTCATTTTAAAATGCATGAGTTACCTTTTAATATGAAGGAGCTTATTAGCACATAAATAAATACACATGGAATGAGCAACCAAATGAGATATGAATGATTGTATATAAAAAAGAAAAATTTGTTGAGCTTTATATATATATATATATATTATTAATGTTAAACAAAAATGATAATTACCATCGTTGCATTGTACAAGACATATCGACAATCAACTCATCAATTTACTAGACCAACCAATCATACTTAATTGAGTTTTTATCATAATTTATCCCATTATTAATACGATCTTACTTCACTTGCAATTATATATTTAAAATTTCTTTGTAAAAATAGTCCCTTTGCAAATGATTGATCATATGACCTCTTTGCATAAAAGTAGGATTAAGGTTGGTTACAACTATACCTTCACCTGCCCTCGCAAAAGCGAGAAGTTTTGATATAATGATATATTGTGCACCCTGTGAAAATGTGTACTCCTACAACCAAAAGATGGAATTTTGGTATGAAAGAAAATTGGAATAAAAACTCCTCAAATATTGATAAAGTAAGTGCAATAGAGTACCATCACAACCAGAGTTTCGAAAGGTTTTCAAACCGCAAAGGCTAATGGAGACCCACTAAGGGGTAGACAATGCGTCTCTTGCCAAGGGGGAGCCCTCTAAGCTCTTAGAGTCCCTTTTTCAGACATTCAAATGTGTCACAGTCCCACGTCGGATGTGTGTTAAAGAGATCTTGGACTTATAAAGAGGGTTTGGGATCCAACTAAGCGAGACGCCTTTTGTAGAACAAACATGTGAGGTCAGTGGGTCAAATCGGATAATACCTCACTGGAGTTGGGCTCAGGTCCATTACATTTGGTATCAGAGTCATCCTGAGGGTACTATCATGTGAGTGGTACCGCCTTGAGGGTATTATAATATGAGTGGATTCGTGGTATTATCATGTGAATGGATCCTACATAGAGGTGTAAATGAGGGGGGCCCTAACAAATCTCCCCCGCCTGACTTATACAAAGAGTTCCACCAATCCCGTTGTGGTTCTACAAGTTTCGAGCTTTGACTTAGACGTTTTCTTTGTCATCATGTTTGATGCATTGCCATCGTTATGGATCTTCTCTATGCTTAGTTGCTTTGACTCCAACGCCTCATGAATCCAATGATATCAAACATCAATGTGCTTTCACTTTGAATGAAAACTTGGATTTTTGCTAAGATGAATAGCACTTTAACTATCACAATAGAGAACATACTTCTCTTGCTTGAGGCCAAGTTCCTCCAGAAACTTTTTCATCAATAGAAGCTCTATGCTTGCTTCAGTGATGGCGATGTACTCTGCCTCAGTAGTGGACAATGCAACATATTTTTGTAACTTTGATTTCCATGACATTGCTTCCCCTGAAAATGTCATCAGGTATCCTAAAGTAGACTTTATGGAAATAGCGTCACCGACCATGTCTGCATCTGTATAACCTTCCAACATAGGTTTGTCATGACCAAAACATAAACATAAATGAGAAGTACCTCTTATATACTTGAGAATCCACTTGATGGCTTCCCAATGTTCTTTTACGAGATTAGAAAGGAATCGACTAACTACTCCAACTGCATGAGCTATTCAAGTCTTGTGCATACCATGGTGTACATTAAGCTACCCACGACTGAAGAGTAAGACACTTTCTTCATTTCTTCTTTATCGTTTTCACTTATAGGATATTACTTGGAAGTAAGCTTAAAGTGTCCTGCAAGTGGACAACTGATTGGTTTTGCTTTGCCCATGTTAAATCTTTCTAGCACCTTCTCAATATACCTTTCTTGAGATAACCACAACTTTTTATTTTTCCTATCTTGAAAGATCTTCATTTTGAGAATCTATTTTGTTGGACCCAAATCCTTCATTGCAAAGGATTTGCTTAGTTATCATTCTGAGAATCTATTTTGTTGGACCCAAATCCTTCATTGCAAAGGATTTGCTTAGTTCTTTCTTCAACTTTCCTATCTTTTTAGTATCATGACCAACAATAAGTATATCATCCACACAATGCATGGGAATAATGAAATCATTACTAGAAAATATCTTAATAAAAACACAATGGTCAGTTGTGAACCTGTTATACCTGTAGAGACCCAGAAAATAATAATAAGGGGAATTTGGTTTGGTGGAGGACCAAACCGTCGATGGTTTGGTGGAGCTCAGGAAAACCATCGACGATTTCGTATTATTGAGGATTGGTAAAGGTAAAATGGTAAAAATCGATTTGGTTAAAAGCCAAACTGTAAACGGCTTTAGGGAAACCGTCGATGGTTTTGTCTAGGCTAGCTACCTATAAGTAAACATAAGCTCATATTTTTTTGGATAAAAAAAATTCTCTCTCTCTCTCTCTCTCTCTCTCTCTCCCTCTCTCCATTTTCTCCCCAAATTACGGCCATAATTGAAGAATAAACACTATTTCTAGGTCCTAACTTCAATCCTCAACATATTAACCGGAGTGGATTCGTAGTTTGAGCATCATAGGCACCACTCCAGAGATAAGGTAAGGGGAATAAATTATGTCAACTTATTTTTGTAATTTAATCGATTAAAACTAAGATTCTGAGTATAGAAATGTCGTATATGATTTTCTGAGTAATTTAGGCATATGGAAATGGATTATTATTTATGTATTTGGAAAAAAACTAAGTGAATAGGGTAATCATTTCATTTTTATGAAAAATGGATATTATGTGTTTAAGTAAAATTGTGGAGATGATCATACCCTTGTTTTCAACAAATATATTTTTCCTGGGCAGTTTATCATATTATGATTTAAGCATTTAAAAAGTGTGACATGAGAATAAATGGTCTTAGTTTTAAAAACAAATTAGTTGGAATATCTTGTGTGATATAATATAGATAAGATGTGATTGTCTACTATAATGTGATTTTATATTAAGATATGATTCTATGCAGACATGTGAAATGATACTAAGTTATGATTATGTGCAAAGTTGAGAATTTATACTGAGATGTAATTATGGAGAGAAATGTGATTGTTATACCAAGTTATGATAATGACGATTTGATACCGAGTTATGGATTTGATAGTTTTATATGAATACTTGAATGATTATAAATTGTGGAAATACTGATGTTGTTAAAGTAATAAGGAAAAGGGGGATAGGGAAATGAAATGCCCCGATAATTATAGAGAAAGGAAAAGGGGGATAGCGAAATAAAACGCCTTGATAGTTATAGAGAAAGGAAAAAGGGGGACGGCGAAACGAAACGCCCCGATAATTAGAGAAAGGCAAAGGTGGACAGCGACACGAAACGCCCCGATCCTTGGGACTTTTGTTCGAGGGCTTGCTTATTTAGGGGACAACGATACGAAACGCCTCTCAGTGAGTGTTTGTTATGAATGGCTGAATTGGGGGACGGCGGCACGAGACGCCTCAATTTCAGCGAATACTAGTTGTGTATGGATTATGTGAAGTGTAAACTTATGTGAATGGGGCTTTTGAGCTGAATAATAAACTGAAATGATATATATGTGTTATGCAATTATATAGGTGTGAATACAATTTATAAATGTTATCTCATTTAAAGTTAATTAAGGAGTGTATAATGTTACATGATAAGTCATTTGCCACACACCAATAATAATTGATTTTGTCTTACCGAGAGGTGTCTCACCCCAATAAATAATTTTATATTTCAGGATCACCAGGAAAGCCAGCCTAGGAGCCCAGGGTTGGGGTGTGGACATTATCGATAGGGTAAGTGTTGACATGGATCAACGTATATAAAGGTTTTTGGTATTTCTTGGGTTATAGTTCTATTTGGGAAAATGGTATAGAAATGGTTTTGAGATAGTCTTTTGATATGTATAGTTTTTAGAAAGGTCTATTTTTGCTTCCGCAGGCAGTGGATGGATATGGATGTAATATTCTAAATGTTATGAATATATGTTTTATAAATATAATGAAAAATGGGGACGTGAGAGTATGGTATCAGAGATGTCGTGTGATGACATTATTATCGTTATTATATCAGAGCAGTAGAATTTTCGAGTCATTACAGTTGTGGTATTAGAGCATAGGTTCTTAGGTTCTGCAGACTTTAGTGGATAATAGTACCAGAGTATAGGAATAAGCGGTGATGGGAGTAGAAATGGGATAGGCTCTATGTTGTATGGTGGCTTGGGTAGAGGATACATAGGGAAGTGGAATATTCTAGTAAAGTGAAATTTTGGGTTTTTGTCTTGTAGCTTGGAGGCAGAAATTTCGTGACAGTCTTCTGTAATTTTCCTGAGGCGACGGTTTCAGGAAAATTATGGCATACCATCAACGGTTCTGTTTCTGAGCGGTAAGATTGAACCTAAAATTGGGAATTTGGGGGTTACATTGATTATTTGTGCAGGTAAAGTCCATAAAGGAAAATTTAAGTGTTTTAGTATGATAATATAGTGTATTTCATAGTTTCTTAGTTAATCGTGTTACGACTTTGGGATTCTAAAATTAGTTCCCCTATCCTTTTCAGGATGAGCTCCAGAGATAAAAACGTGGATGCCGGGGAAAGTAACAATTTGGGGGCTTCCAGCAAGGATGACATTGATGCTAGCCCATATACGAGGAGGGACTCTGCTATACACATCCTCATACTGACCTGTATACGAGGAGGGTAACCTCATGTTGGCTTGTATACAGGGAGGGACACTGCTATACTCATACTCATGTTGACCCGTATACGAGGAGGATACAACCTCATGCTGGCCCGTACACGAGGAGGGACTCTGCTATACTCATCCTCATGCTGGCCCATATATGAGGAGGATACAACCTCATGCTAGCCTGTATACGAGGAGGGACTCTGCTATACACATCCTTATGCTAACCTATGTACGAGGAGGGTAACCTCATGTTGGCCCATATATAGGGAGGGATACTGCTATACTCATCCTCATGCTGACCCGTATACGAGGAGGATACAACCTCATGTTGGCTCGTATACGAGGAGGGACTATGGTATACTTATCTATATAACTCTGTATACAATTGTTTTTCATACTAATCACGGCATAAACCGACCATATCATAACTTACTGAACATAACATTTCTGCTCTATTAACATAATATTTTTAAACCATAGTTCTTGTACTGTTTTATGGTTTTCCCAAAAACGTATTATAACATGCTT
Organism: Malania oleifera; assembly: GCF_029873635.1. Taxonomy (NCBI): domain Eukaryota; kingdom Viridiplantae; phylum Streptophyta; class Magnoliopsida; order Santalales; family Ximeniaceae; genus Malania; species Malania oleifera. Next base: position 144,595,126 of record NC_080418.1, read on the forward strand.
ATTCTGGGAAAACGTAGTATTTCGATATAGTATAATTTTCATAGAAAATCATACTCATGCCACACAAGTATAAGTAATATTCTAAACGTAAAATCTGCCCTGATATCATATTCTCTAATAATACATATTAAATCTATTTTCCTATTCAACAGCAGTTTCCCAAACACTGTACTACAACTTATGTAATTTTTGAAAATAAATGCTATATCATATTTATTTACTCATGCCACACAACTTGAGTGATAATTCAGGTATAATGATCTGCCTAGAATACCTATATACTTCTACTGGAAATAATCATATACCCAACTCTCGAATCTTGCTTAAATTCAACAACTGATTTTTCCCATGACATACATATAATAATTAATTCAAACTTTCTATTACCTTAAGCCTGATAATTCAGAAAAATCATATTTAATATTTCCATAATCATATGCTCTATTTAAATCAGTTAAACTTCTAAAAATTCATGACATAATTTATTCCCCTTACCTAATTGGCTAGGAGGCTCGCCTCTATGCCCCGGCGTATTATCCTAAAAATCCTGGGCTCTTGGAAGCGGGGAGAAACGGGGCGAGAAATCTAGAGAGAAGTAGAGAGAGCCATACAGGAGAGAGAGAGAGAGAAAGCTGAGAGAAAATGATTTTTCTTGCTAAAATGTGGTTTTCAGCTATTTATAGACCTCCTGCCACGTGGCCTTGTCGACGAGCCACGATACCTCATCGACGAGTCCAAGAAGGGAGTTTTTCGGCAAACTTATATCCTCGTCAACGAATTTCAGGCCTTGAGATCAGCCCTCTCGGTAAATTCTAATTGATGAGGCACGTGTCCACGTCGACGTGCCCAAGAAGACGACTCGTCGACGAGACCTAGTTGAGGCCCCCCTTGAAAACTCTTTTCCCTATTCTTTCTTTATTATTTAATTTCTATAATTATTTGGGTTACTATAGAATGTGTATACTAAGACTAGACATTTAAGCACTATTCACTAATAATTTATCACTACCCCTTTTAGACAAATTCTAAAAACTAAGGAAAAGACAATTTATGTAATTTCTTTTGGAATCCATTTTTCCTTGGTTTCTAAGGGGTTGATTTTCTTAATAACCCATTCTTCTTTGTGTCTTGGCGGGTTAAAACTCGGCGTTTCTTTAACTCTCCAGACTTGTTTGGGTTTCACACCTTTTCTTTTGGAAGGGTAATCGAATTTGATATGACCCTTCTTTTTGCATAGAAAGCACATGGTGTGAGCATATGGACTGAAGGAGGTACTAGCATAATGTTTAGATGCTTTTACAAAGTACTCCATGTATAGGTTATTTTCTTCCTATTTTCAATGCCATTTAAACCTATACCTTCCTTATCTAAGGTCATCTTTTGAGAACCTAAGAGCTTGTCGAAATTTTCTTTGCCCCTAATAAATGTGTGAATGATTTTAGATTGGTCCTCTACTTTTCTTTCTAGGCGTATCATTTTTAAATCTTTTAAGCCTTTGCAAACTGCTTGCAATTTTACGGACTCTTTGGTCATAGTGTTTGCTTTACACTCAAGTTTAGAAATGAGAAGATCCTTTGTATTATCACTAGAAATTTGGGATCTTAAGACTTTTAGCTCTTTGTCCAATTTTTCATTCTTGTTTTCTTATCTCAAGATTTTCAAATTTTTTCCTTATTTCAATGATGCCTTATTCTTGTTTTCTAATTCCTTAATTTCTACTTCCTTTTCAATCATTTCTTTCTCTAGGATAGTATAAGATTCTTTTAAATCAACTATTTGTTTTGCTAAAATTTTATTTTCATTTTTCAAAAATGTTTTATTTTTAGACAACTTTATTAGAATCTTATGAGCCTTAATAAATCCCTTTTGTAATTCCTTAAGATGGCATGCTGTAACAACCTGCTATTTAACTTGGGTTTTTATTTAATTTTATTTTATGCTAAAACATTTAAAATGCCTTGATACCATACTGGATTAAACTCAATCATCAACCTAAGTAGCAAGAAGCAGAAATCAAATAAACATAACCATATGTAATTATATACAATACCAGAGTACTAAAATGTTTCCCAAAATATACATGCACGATTGTTCCCCAAAATACCCTTAACTGGCTAGGACTATAAAGAAATACTTCAAAACCATTCTCACTCTCTACTGACAAGGCAATATTAAAGCCCCTCTACCTGCGAGCCTGATCTGCTCACCTACCTGAATCACCTAAAAAATGTTAAATTAATTGGGATGAGCCAACGCTTAGTAAAAAGAAATATGTTATTACTAGTGTGTGGCAAATGAGTTACAATACTGTGAAAATCTATTACTATATAATCATGTATCACTGAATATGTAAAGTACAATACTAGTAATATAAATCATCATCTTTTATCTGTTGCTTAACATTTTTATACTTTAGGCTTCTACTCAAAATATTTCTAATAAATATATATATATTTTCTGTCTCTGTAAATCTGTATAAACATAGTAATAACTGAAATCTTCCCTGTGGATAACTGTGTGTCATGATTTAACCCCTCATGACAGGGTTGTGCGGCCCGTAGGTGGGATCTACCCTAGTTAGCCAACCAGGAATAGATCACTATACTCCATAGGTCTAATTAGCCCTCCTCTACCCATATCTGATGGGGAGCCTGTCCACTTGTGGGCTCTATTGCGATCGACCTTTATACCACGTATTATCTGAATAGGTGGTTGCACTCTATATACTGTATGTAGCTACGGTACTATGCTCTGTAAACTGTTTGGTCCAACAGGGTCTGATACTATATAATACATCTCTATATATACAACTATCTGTTTTACCATGATTCTGTAATAACTATATAAACCATGATGCTGTGATAAACTGTATCTGTATCGACTGTATTTTCTGAAATAAACTGTAAAAATATATGTCATGGTACTGTAAACTGTATCTGTATCAACTATATAATCATGGTATTCTGTAATTACTATAAAACATATCCACTGTCTATATATTCTGTAAAACATAACTTAGGAAAATACTGTAGAACATATTTCTGTACTATATCTATATTCTCAAGCCACACAGTAATTTTAAAACATATTAATTATACTTGATAAACCGTATAAATCTCTACTATGAACAATAATCTGATGGAACATTTATAATTTTATACTGAAATCATACTCAAATAACCTAACATAGCATACTTCTCTTACCTGATTTATGCTAAAACCCTCCTACTGTAATGGGTCCTACACCCGCAGGGTTCTCCACTTAACACCTTGAAAACAACATTCACCAGAATAGAATATCAATATTTCTTTGCTTACATCTTTTCCTACAACTGATAGAAGGCCAAAAATTGACTAAAAGGCCTTACCCTAATTCTGGGAAGAAATTCGACTCGATCCCACCGATGATCCTCCCTAGCAGACTTGAAGAGAACTCTCTCAGGAGCGTCATGGTGGCCTTAGATCGTCGATCCGGCGATTGACGGAGCCGAAATCGAAGAAAGAAAAATAAGAAACCGTAGGGAAAGAAGAGAGAGAGTCTATGGCCTAATGTTTGCGATTAAAATTAGTTTGAAGCTATTTATACTGCGGGATTCGTTGACGAGCCACGTCACCTCGTCAATGAGTCCTATAAAAAGTTTGTTAACGAACCTACACCTTCGTCGATGAATTTCAGGCTTCTTAAAAATCCTTCTCGGTATCTTCTCGTCGACGAGAGGGGACCTCGTCGACGAGATCCTGAAGTACACTCGTCGACGAAATCCCTGTGTTCATCGACGAAGTTGGCTGCCTCCTTCTGTTACTGTTTCCATTTCTATCCCTTTTTATTACTTAAATACTATTATTCTTCGGGTCACTACATTCTCCCCTCCTTATAAAATTTCGTCCTCAAAATTTACTATTCATATAGCTCATCATCCCTTAAGGACAAAATAGTCTACTTATTTTATTACCTGCCCTCACTTATGGCAGAGGAATACCTTGGTTACATGGGTAGTTCTGGGAGATTACTAATATAAAAGAAAATTCTCCCAAAACCGAAATACTACCTATCCTATACTTTAAATTACATTTACATTATACAAAACAAGACTATCACTATTTTAGTTACACATCACTGCTATGACCCACTAAACAAGTGGGGATATTTCTGTCTAATCTCGCTTTCAAGTTCCCATGAAGCTTCTTCTATTGTAGGATTCTTCCACAGGACTTTTACCAACTGTATCTTCTTATTACGCAATTCCTGTTCTTTCCTATCTAGGATCTGTACTAGAGCTTCTTCATATGCCAAAGCCTCACCGACTTCTAGTTCTGCATAGTTGATGATATGGGAAGGATCTGAGATGTATTTTCTTAGCATAGAAACATGAAATACGTCATGAACTTGAAATAGAGATGGCGGTAAAGCTAGCCGATAGGCTATTGACCCAATCTTCTCAAGTATCTCAAATGGACTAATAAACCTAGGGCTCAACTTACCCTTCTTCCCAAATCTCAAGATCCCCTTCAATGGAGTTATTCTCAAAAATACATGATCACCCACTTCAAATTTCAGTTCTCAGCGGCGAGTATCCGCGTAGCTTTTCTGCCAACTCTGCGTTGCACTGATCCTATCCCAAATAAGTCAGACTTTATCGTATGCCTGCTGTACTATTTTTGGCCCCATAACTCGCCTCTTACCCAACTCACTCTAGTATAAAGGGGAACGACACTTCCTACCATAAAGTGCCTCATAAGGAGCTATACCTATGCTTGCTTGATAGCTGTTGTTGTAAGAAAATTCCACCAATGGCATATACTGAGTCTATCTACCCCCAATATCCAAAACACACGCTCGCAACATATCCTCGAGTACCAGAATGGTCCTCTATGTCTGACCATCAGTCTAAGGATGGAAAGTGGTGCTGAATGCTAGCTGAGTCCCCAATGTCTCCTGTAAGTTTCTCCAGAACCATGATGTAAAACATGGATCACAGTCCAAAACTATGGATACCGGCACTCCATGGGGTCGAACAATTTCCTGTATGTAAATCTCTACTAACCTGTTCATAGGGTAGCTAACCTTAATAGACAGAAAGTGCGCTGTCTTCGTCAACCTATCAACTATTACCCAGATGGCATTCTAACCATGCGGCGCCGGTAGTAGCCCCATAACAAAATCCATGGATACGTGGTCCCACTTCCATTCAGGAATGAAAAGTAGCTACAATTGACCAGCCGGCCTCTGGTACTCAGCTTTAACCTACTGGCATGTCAAACACTGCTGCATAAACTCTACTATTTCCCTTTTTCACACCACTCCACCAGAAATACTCCCGCAGATCCCTATACATTTTCGCACTACCAGGATGAACAGTGTATAGAGATCTGTGTGCCTTCTCTAGAATTTTCCTCCTGATGCTGTCATCTGCAGGCACACACAATCTGGTGTGAAATCTCAAAGCCCTATGGTTAGAAATGCTGAATTCTTCCCCCTGACCATCCTGTATTCTGGCTATCACTTCTGCCAATTCCGGATCATCCTTTTGAGCAGCTTTAATTCTCTCATAAAGTGTAGGCTGTACAACCAAACTGGCAATAAGCGCCTGAGGATCATCTTCCATTAACTCCACACCGAGTCTTTCCAAGTCCATCTGAGTTGGATGTTGAACTACTGCTATTAGCTGTGCTGTGTCTCTTGATTTACGGCTCAAAACATCAGCCACCATATTTGCTTTACCTGAGTGGTAACTGATGGTACAGTTGTAATCCTTGATAAGTTCCAACCACCTTCTCTGCCGCATGTTCAACTCTTTTTGTGTGAAGAAATACTTTAGGCTCTTATGATCAGAGAATATCTCACACCTTTCACCATATAGGTAATGTCTCCAGATCTTTAGTGCGTGTACAACCGCAGCCAATTCCAAATCATGAGTAGGATAGTTCTTTTCATATTCTTTCAATTGCCTGGACGCATATGCTACCACCCTACCATGCTGCATCAGTACACAATCGAGCCCTTTCCAAGATGTGTTACGGTAAATCACATACCCATCACCTCCTGATGGAATCGTCATAACTAGTGCAGTGACGAGCCGCTGTTTTAATTCCTGGAAGTTCTGCTCGCACTCTTCATCCCGCACAAATTTGGCATTCTTCCTGATCAAACGCGTGATAGGTCCTGATAAAGCTGAAAAGCCCTCCAAAAATTGATGGTAATAACCTGCCAGCCCCAAGAAACTCCTAACTTCCTGCACATTCCTCGACCTGGCCCAACTTACCACCACATCGATCTTGCTGGGATCCACTGAAATATCATCCCCTAAGATCACGTGGCCTAAAAATGCTACCTTCTCAAGCCAGAACTCACACTTGCTAAACTTGGCATAGAGCTTCTCTTGCCTGAGCGTCTGCAGTACCTGCCTTAAATGCACCTCATGATCCTCAAAAATCCTCGAGTACACCAGTATATCATCAATGAAAACTACTACAAACTGATCTAGATACTGGTAAAAAACTCTATTCATCAAGTCCATAAACACGGCTGGGGCATTCGTCAAACCAAAAGGCATAATGAGGAACTCGTAGTGCCCATACCTGGTCTTGAAGGTTGTCTTCACGACGTCCTCTGCTTTTACTCTCACTTGATGATACCCGGATCTGAGGTCGATCTTGGAATATACCCGTGTACCCTGGAGCTGATCAAATAAATTGTCTATACGGGGTAGAGGATATTTATTCTTAATAGTAACCTTGTTGATTTCTCTATAATCGATACACATCCTTATAGACCCGTCTTTCTTCTTTACGGACAACACTAGAGCTCCCCACGGTGATACATTGGGTCGTATAAACCCCTTGTCCAGCAAATCTTGCAATTGTTCCTTTAATTCTCCCAATTCGGCTGGAGCCATATGGTAAGGAACCTTAGAAATCGGTGCGGTCCCAGGAGGTAAATCTATAGGAAAATCCACCTCGTGCATAGGAGGCAACCCAGGTAACTCCTTTGGAAAAAACATCTGGAAATTCTCGTACCACTAGGATGTTGTCAATCTTCAATTCATTTTCGGGTACTTCTTTCACAAACGCTATAAACCCCTGACCTCCATCCAGGAGTAATCTGCACGCCTGCTCGACTGACACCGGCTGTGTTGGAGGTCGTACTCGTGAACCAATGAATCTGAATTCCTGCATATCAAGGGGTCTGAAAATTACCTCTTTCTGACGACAATCAATGCTAGTGTGACTGATAGCCAACCAATCCATACCTAGTATTATATCAAACCCGCACATCTCAAACACAATTCACTTCCAGATAATTTAACGTACGATGCAGAGACAAAGGAATGAGTAGCACCTGAATCAAATAAAACAATAACGGAATGTGATAAAACAGTAAAAGTACCTATCACCACATCTGCGGCAGCCTCAGCATCACCCGACATCAACGCGTAACTGTAACGTCCCTCAATTTCTTAACATAAAATATCACATAATAAATAAAAATGGTCAACCCGAACCCGTGAGTAGCGGGGACACCTGTCAAACACAGCGGAAAACCTAGCAGCAGTAAACATAAAATCTCAAACATCCAATCATAAAACATAATACCAGAGCATTCTATACATCCTCACAAACATCCAAATATCTCTAGGGTCAAACACAAAATAACTCTGACACTATTACAAAATCTTACCCTTCTCACAGGGTAATCTCACTAGCTCAACGGCGGCCTTGACCCGCCAGTCTCTCAGGAGCTCCTAAAAAATTAATTAAGTTTGGGGGTGAGACACTTCTCAGTAAGGGAAAATAAACTAAATACAGCTGTGTGGCAACATGAATATTTAATGCCTTTGTACGTATATAGTACATTTCATAATTCTATAAACATAATCATATCGTACTGGGTAAACATATATTTTCACATCTGTTAACAAATCATATCATACATAAAATCATCTGTTATAACTGTAGTACTGAAAACAAACCCAGGATGACTAGCTAGCTGGTGTCATGTATTACCCCCCATGACGGGTTGTGCAGCCCGAAGGCGGGACCCGACAATGGCTGGCCGACCACTGTCGAATCAAATATGTCTGTAAGTACGATGAGCCCGCCACACCCTGGTCCGGACTGCCAGGTGGACGTCCACACTCTACTGAAAGCCACATCGACTATCCATCTCCCATCCCCTCGTGGGACGGTAGCACTAATAAGGCCTCGTGCCAAAATGAACCCATAGCTACCGTACCGAGCTCCTGGTCTGAACTAAACTAACATCCTGGTTGTGAAAACATATAATACATGATCATACGTAACATCATTACGGCCTCGTGCCGAAAACATAGATACGGTCTCGCGCCGAAATCATACATATGGCCTCGCCCCAAAATCATAGTAAATATGGCCTCGCGCCAAAAACATAGATACGGTCTCGTGCCGATAACATAAATATATGGCCTCGCGCCAAAATCGTTTCAGGTATATATATACTGAAAATACAACATTTATCACATAATCGTCAAAACCATCACAATATAACTCATATTTTCATAATACCTGAAATCATGCTTTGTTCGTAAAATCTTTCACATCATAATACATTTCACACAAAATAATATTCATGCCACACATATGCTGTTAAAAGTCATACTTCATATTCTAAAATCGTGAATTACTTACATCTCATACATACATATACAATTTAATCATCATAACAGTATTTTCCCAATCGTACATTTTATTCGTAATACACAATATAACATATGCTTTTCTAAAAATAAATTTAGAAATAATCAATAATAATTTGTATGAAAAATTACTGCTTTAGTTTATTCCCTTACCTGGCTATTGAGAAATTCCTTAGGACCCAAATCCTATGCCCTTAGCGCCCGAAATTCAACTCCTGAAATTTACATTTTTCCCCAGATTAATTAATCTATTTCTCCAACATAATACTCATCTAGCCTTCCTTAGGCTCCAAATACCTCAAATTAATATTTAAACTATTATTTAACATCCCCACTTAATTTTCCAAATTTTACCTGCGGGTACCAAAATTACACCCGCGGCGCTCACCCGGGCCCTAAATTTCAGAAATCCTACTTCAATTCTAGATGCTTAATATTTTAGCATTTTTAAATTAATGCTAATGAATTAAAATTAAGCCCCTTAATAATCGCCGCACCCCAAATTTGGGGTTTTGGCCCGACACCCCCACGAGAATTCCGTCCCACTAGACTTGTAGAGAATCATCCCTAGATTCTCGTGGTGGTGTCCGTTCATCAATTGGACTTATATTTTGTAAGAAATTAAAGAAAAAGGGAAAAATGGCTTACCCCAGGGAATACGCTTACGCCGCTCCTACCACCGATCCGCTCCAGTAGAAATGACGGCAGTGTCGAATGGAGTCCAATGGTATTTTCGGATTTTCGATCAGACGAAAATCCGTCACGAAATCGAGGAGAGAGGGAGAGAGAATGTGAGGAGAGAGAGAGAGGACCTGCGCTGTTGCAGGAAAAAGGAAATAAAAGAAGAAGAAAAGAAAGAAGAAGAAGTAGAAAAAGTTTAAATTGGATTGACTCTCCTGAAGCTTCAGCAAGCTTCAGGAGGATGAATATAATAATAATAATAATAATAATAATAATAATAATAATAATAATAATAATAATAATAATAATAATATTTAATTAATATTAATAATAATATATTTTATTAATAAAATAAAAATAAATTTTAATTAATTTTTTTTTCTTTTTCTTTTAAATTCGATTAATTAATTAATTAATTAATATTATTATTATTATTTTTTTTTTTTTGAAATCAATCCTCCAATCTTTTATATCTCTTTTTGGGGTTTTTACAGTAGCCCTCACCGGGCCACATTCCTTTACTGTCCTCCACGAGGCACCTGATATTCTCCCGATTGGGCTTGGGAGCTGGGACCTGGTCTTTCAGACCTGGGCATGCACGTGCCATGTGACCAAGTCTCCCACAACGATAGCATACATCGCTCCCTACCTGGCACTCCCTCGAATGACGTCTCTCGCACGTCTGACATACCGGGACGATCGGCGCACCATGATTCCCCTGAGGTCTTGCCATCTGCCTTTGATCTCCCCTATCGCGACCTCCTCTCCATGGACCCCTAGTGGAGCCAGCCTAAAAACCTTGAGGTTTAGGTCTCTTCCTCTGACTCTAAGCTGCTACACCTCTCTATATACCACTCTCAATGACTGCAGCTCTATCTACAACCTCCGTAAATGTCTGAGCTCTAAAGCCAATCACTTGCTCAAACAAATTCTACCTCAGTCCCACCTCAAACTTTCTTACCTTCTTCCTCTTCATTAGGTGCTAGATGCGAAGCAAAATGCGACAACTCGATAAACTGAACCGCGTACTGGGATACGGTCATCTGCCCTTGTACCAGATGCATAAACCATGCTGCCTTCGCGCTTTGAACAATAGCAGGGAAATACCGCTCGAAGAACAGCTCCTTGAATCGGTCCCACATCACTCGTACTGGAACTGGCCTCTGCTCCTCTATCAGTCGCGCTGATCTCCACCAGCACTTCGCCTCTCCTGTCAACTTAAATGCTGTAAATACTACCTTCTGCTCATCTATAGAAGGAAGCACAGCCAGTGTCTCTTCGATATCCTGGACCCAATTTTCAGTTACGATCAGGTGATCTCCTCTAGCAAAGGATGGGGGCTTTATCTGCGTAAACTGCTCGATTGAATAGCCACACTCCCCAGAGCTCCTAGCCATCTTAGCCGTCACCTGCTGGGTGATGCTAGGCAGTACAGTATCTGTATCTCCTCCACCTATGCTGGAAGGTCCTGGCCTATCCTCCCCAGCATTCGTGCCACTGATTCCTGGGTCCATCCTGAAAACAAGAAACACACTTAAGTACATCATCTCCTACACTGACCTACCCTATACCAATTCAAAATTAACTGCCTTCCTTGACCTTAACTCAATATCCAGTTCTGTCACCTAGACACACGACCTGACAATAGTTTACTATGGTTTTCCTAAAATCGTCACCCCAGGAAAAACACAGAAACTAACACGGAAATCTCGTATCCAGACAATCGAACAAACCTCAAGTCCTTTTCCTATACTCTAGCATTGTTTCCATTGCACTCTAAAATTTACAGAACCTAGCAACATAGGCTTTGATACCAAATTGTAACGACTTGCTATTTAACTTGGGTTTTTTATTTTATTTTATTTTAAACTATAACATTTTAAATGCCCTGATACCATACTGGATTAAACCCAATCATCAACCTAAGGAGTGAGAAGCGAAAATCAAATAAACATAACTATATGTAATTATATACAATACCAGAGTACTAAAATGTTTCCCAAAATATACATGCACGATTGTTCCCCAAAATACCCTTAACTGGCTAGGACTATAAAGAAATACTTCAAAACCATTCTCACTATCTACTAACAAGGCAGGATTGAAGCCCCTTTACCTGCGAGCCTGATCTGCTCGCCTACCTGAATCACCTGAAAAATGTTAAATTAATTGGGATGAACCAATGCTCAGTAAGACGAAATATGCTATTACTAGTGTGTGGCAAATGAGTTACAATACTGTGAAAATCTATTGCTATATAATCATATATCACTGAATATGTAAAGTACAATACCAGTAATATAAATCATCATCTTTTATCTGTTGCTTAACATTTTTATACTTTAGGCTTCTACTCAAAATACTTCTAATAAATATATATATTTTCTGTCTCTGTAAATCTGTATAAACATAGTAATAATTGAAATCTTCCCTGTGGATAACTGTGTGTCATGATTTAACCCCTCATGACAGGGTTGTGCGGCCTGTAGGCAGGATCTACCCTGGTTGGCCAACCAGGAATAAATCACTATACTCCAGAGGTCTAATCAGCCCTCCTCTACCTATATCTAATGGGGAGCCTGTTCACTTGTGGGCTCTATACGATCGACCTTTATACCACGTATTATCTGAGTAGGTGGTTACACCCTATATACTATATGTAGTTATGGTACCGTGCTCTGTAAACTGTTTGGTCCAACAGGGTCTGATACTATATAATACATCTCTATATATACAACTATCTGTTTTACCATGATTCTATAATAACTGTATAAACCATGACGCTGTGATGAACTGTATCTATATCGACTATATTTTTTGAAATAAACTATAAAACTATATGCCATGGTACTGTAAGTTGTATCTGTATCAACTATATAATCATGGTATTCTGTAATCATTATAAAACATATCCACTATCTATATATTCTGTAAAACATAACTCAGGAAAATACTGTAGAACATATTTCTGTACTATATCTACATTCTCAAACTTCACAGTAATTTTAAAACATATTAATCATACTTGATAAACCATTGAGACCACGACAAACATCCGGTGATGATTTTGTGATTCTCGAAGGAGACTCTTCAGATCCGAGAACACTCTGAACAGATGAGCTTTCTTTTCCCCTTATTAGTTTTTTTTGATGATTTTGTTTTTTTTGGTTATTTTGGCTGTGAATTCTGAGGGATGCGTTTGCGATATTGCGAATATTGGCTTATGATGAATGGGTAGTGGATCATCTGATGTATCGAGTGAGGGATTGGGGTTCTTGGTTAGTGTTTCAGGGTTAGGGTTTGAGCCCGTGTTAGTGGTAGAGATGAAGGGAGGAAGACGAGTTGATCTCGCCTCGTCCTTGGTGAGTGGGACAGGGTATGGGTTGACTCAGACGAATCAACCCGGTTGAGGTAGGAACTCGGATGGGGCACTTGTGGGTGAACACACGTGGGGTCCAGTTGGCGAGTGGGCTTGAGATATGGGTTTAAAGCTTTAAAAGGATGTGAATGGGCTTCAAAGGTGAGTTGGGTTTTTATTGGGCTTGTGGTTTAGAACTGATAATGGGCTTTGGGTTTGTTCAAAACAGGAGCTGAGCTAGGTTTTAAAAACAGGCTGGTGGGCTTGGGTTGAGTTGAAGTTTTGAGCTCGAGTTTGGGTTCAGGTTCCGGGGAGGTTTTCAAATAGTTTCAAACCTAAATTGGGGTTTGGGTTAAAATTTCAGGTTTCAACTTGAGACTTAGGAAGGGGATCTGAACCTAACTCAGGTTTTGAATTTAGATGTGAGGATCTGAACATTAGTTTGGATTTGGTGAGTATCGAGGAAAACGAACCCAAATTCAAGTTCGAGCCCGGGCTTTAGCGAGCCTGAGTATTGGTTTAATTGAGAACCCGAAGACTTGGGAGGGTACCTGCATTCAAAATTAAGTGGAAATACACAGGAATTACAGCACTGATGAACAGAAGGGGGAGGTAATTGGATTTCACCTAAGGTCCTTTCTCCTTCGATCTTCTTCTCCAACTCTCTGTATCTGTCTAAATGAGCTTCTGAGTTTGGTGTTTGATTGTGCTTCTTCGACCTCTGCAATTCTTTCTGCTCTCAATTTAGTAGAACCTTCCCCTTTTTCTCTTTGATTCTCTTTCTCAAATTCTACAGAATCCCCCTATCTCTAATGCACTATTCTCTCAATTTGGCAGAGTATTCTTATGCTCTTGGCCCTGCCTTGCTACAGTGATGGGGCTCCCCTTTTATAGGGAGTCCAAGAGTGCATTTGGCACCAATTTCATTCCCTTACCACCGACTTTGTCAGGGAATAATTTTCCCCGCACGTGTCACAGATTTGATTTCTTGATTTTGGGCTAACTAATTCCCCCTTTCCTGTGCGCAGGTGATCATGAGGGTCCATGTGGAAAATGAGGAATGGAGGGCTTTTGGGATGTTTCCAGATGGCGGCATTGGGATGGAGGGAAGAGTATCCTTGATTTATTTATTTTTTGCGATTTCTTTTGCTATTGCTAACCAATTTTATTTTGCTCTGCATCTTTGTGTGCAGGTGATTCTCAGTTGGATGGGTGGTGCTCGAAGAGAGGAGGGTCTTTGGGGATTCCAGGTGGCAGTACAAGAGATGAGGGCTTGTCCTTTTCATTTTTATTAAATTTTGTATATATATATCTTCCATTTTATTGTATTTTGGCATTTTCTAGATGAATGTGCTCGAGTTGCTTCTCCTACAACCATTATTGGTGTATTTTATTATTTCCCTGTTTTATTGACCCATGTATGTCTGCAGCCTTCCTTTCTAAGGTCTATGTGTGCATGTGTGTGCACACCTGCCCAGTGTTGAATGAATGATGCATGTATCTCAATTTTTACCAATTTTGACTTAAAGAACCGGTTATTATAATATGACTTCAACATCGAAATGATCGAAATGAAAATCCCAATTTAAAAATAAAGGACCCACTAATCTAAGAGTTTGAAAGGATCAATCTCACAAATTAGTTTGGATTTCAATAAAACAGTATTTGATTTCGAAATTCAAAGTTTAGGAAAGTTGAATTTTAGATTAAAAAGGACTTTGACTAAAAATTTTAGAAGAATAAAAAAGAACAAAATTTTTTATCCTTAGAACACTAAGACTTAACATGTTGGGATCCTATCATTTATTTACGGAAAGGTGTCAAATTTGAAACCCAGGGTCCTCAATTAAGGAGATAAATCTTATGAAAAGCACCTAGGCTTGACTTGAAATTACAAGGTTATTTTGGACAAATTGATGATGATTTTTCTTCTTTTCCCCAAAAATGGGATTCTAATTTTGAAGAGGATTCCAAACTTGAAACAATCGGGATTTTAATTCAACTTAAAGTCAACTATACCATACCAGGTCTTTTCAGGAAGGTCTGGTAAAAATTAGGGTGTCTACACCTAGCATAATCATCAATAGTTTAGAAATGCTTAGATCCATCCCTATAGGAAGTGCATAAATGATCCACATGAATTACTTTCGTCTACTGAATTATTGAGGCTCTTATAAAATCCCTGAACATTATATTCAACACTTAAAGCTTTATGATTCGATATGGAATGTTCTTGGGTCATGAACTCTATAGTATGCCTTAATATATATTCTTTGATGCATCTATGGTCTATAGGAACAACTATACTGATAGGGATAAATATAATTGATCAATAATCAATATGGTTGGTTTAGAAGTTTCCAAATAATGGCTTATACTACTAGGCATAATAAAATAATTATATATCTAGTATAAGCAACTTATTGTATAGAAGCATGAATTCAAATCGATAGGGGGAGCATCTGAAAATAAATTCCTATCTTGTTATGCTCACCAACAATTTTGGCTTAGATGTGCTTTAAGTTGTATTGTGGCATGTGCTTAAATGAAATAATATTATTGAAAATCTTAATTTAAAGCATGATGTTTATTGTTGCCACAATCATCTGTTTTGTCATATGATCCTTGTTTTGAATGTGCTATATTCTTAGGATTTACATGGTTGTATTTTTCTGGTTATATTATAAAATTGTACTTAAATGCTAAAACTAGAAAAATGTTGCTTGCTTGCATGAGCTTCAATTTTTTTTTTGTCAAACAACCCCCAGTACTTTAAGCAAACATCATAAGGGGATACATATTTATATACATACATATATATACTTATCGTAATACCTTATGGCAAGAACTAATTTCAAAACCAATTTTTTTTTTCTCTTGCCTTAATATTAAACTAAACATAAAAATGTATGCGAACTAGTTAGACTATTTTTATGCTCAAACCTTCTATTTGGTATCATATGTTGTGTGCTTTTAACTCAAATTTTTCACGGATCTTATGATATGATTTAAAATGCTATGGTTTGTCCATAATTCTGGTCTAATTACTTTTATTATGTCATTTAAATCATTTAAATTACCAATTATTTAGTCTGTGTGCTTAATTACTAAACATGTCAATGCTTCATACTCCATGAATTCATTTGTGCCATGAAATGCATGACTATCATATCTCTTGCATGTTGATAGTTATATTTATGTTTTGAGAATATTGAATTGCTTGAGTTGATTGTTGTGGACATAATGTAAATTTAAAACTCAATCGGGTCATTTCAATATAGGTATTTTTAGAAAAATGCTCTACTTTCAAACGGCATGCTCCGAAATTTCAAAAAAAAAAAAAAAATTCTCAATCTTATCATGTATTTAAATGATTCATACCCACATGTCTTTCTTACATGATTTATTTTATAACCCTTTTTGCTGTTGCCAAAAGGGGGAGATGGAGGCAAAAATTGGGTAGTATGGGTAGTAGTAAAAATTGTTTGCATTGATAAATCTTTAACATTATGCATATTGTCAGGGGGATCCTTTCAAAGCTATACTCACTTTTTGCATAGTGTATTTGTCATCATCAAAAAAGGAGAGATTGTTGACCCTATGGGTCATGCCCTTTTTTGATTATGACAAATACTCTAGTATTTAATGTTTATCTAGCTTGTGTGCAGGTTTATATTAGTAAACCAATTGATGGCACATGAAAGCAAAGCATGAAGACCTTAAAGACTTTAATTTGTATCGTCAAATCAATGATTGTAATATGGGTCTGTAATAGTAACTAGGTATATGGTCTATAATAATATCTACATGTCATGCATGTAGGTTTTTGTGAGCTCAAAATGACCATAGGTGGGACCATAGGTACCGAATGACCTTAGGGCACAGTCGACTAATGCCAGGTTTTTTGGCATACTTGAAAAGACCTTAGGTCCCAATACTCACACACATATCATATAATATACATGAGTGTTAAATTTGTGCTTAAGATGAATATTATTAGGGATTTTTGTGAAAACTCGGGCGACTAAATCCCTAGAGTTCAAAACTCCTCGGGCACCCGAACTGTTAAAGAGTCAACAGTTGACTTGGGCTCTCGGGTGACCGAACCTTTTGTGCGTACTGTTCATGGGCGCCCAAACCCCTCGAAAGGGACAGTCTATTAACTCGGGCGACCGATCCTTTTAGTTGAAAAAGAACCCCGGGTGACCAAACACACAGTTTCGGGCCACCAAATAAAGAACCAGGCACCTGAAGTCACGAAGCAATGCTATTGACTTTGATTTGGGCTACTGAAGTATGACATGGGCGACCGAGCTCATTTAAATAACTTTTAAAGCTGTGTCTGTTCGGGCGACCGAACCACGGTTTAGTCACCCGAACCTCGGCGAGTCAAAATTAATTTAACCGCGATAAAAACGGGTTAAGTTGGGTTAATGGTGTTTTAACTATTTGAAAATTTTTTAATAATACCCAATAGGTCCCAAACAGTTATATTTTTTTACCTTGTCTATAAATATGGATTCATTTGTGAGAATTAGTGTGAGATTAGCCAAAATAATTAGCAAAAATTCTCTCTATCTCAAAATCCCATTTTGCCCAAAATACTCTCAAATTTCCATTCCTTTGATATATTCTGAGATTGTGAGAGCATATTTTGTGTGATTGTGATTACTAGGTCTTGCTAAAAACTCCCACTTGCTTATGTGATTGAGATATTATTTTTGGGGAGTTTAGCTTAGGTTTATCTCATAGATTTTCGTACTATAAATCTTGTGTTGGGATAACCTAGTAAGCTTAGGATATTTGCATTGCTATTGCAAGTGTCCAATAGCTTTGTTTTTGGTTGTGCAAAGATATTTTCATACAAGCAAAATATTTTCAAATTAGTAGTGTGCCTATTTCATTGAAGAAAATTTTCTTGAACTAGTTTGAATATCTGATTGATAACTTTGGAATACTAATTTGCTATTGATTTGTACTTTGCTTAAATTCCAAGGTATTGCTTGTTTAGAACACTCTTGAACATTATTGTGATCATATCTTGTTGAGTGTTATTTGCACATATATACACATCACTGAACTTACATTTACCTATAGTGTTGATGTGTATGTGATTGCACGTTTTGGGTACATATCTACTTTACATGAAAGCATAATCACTATACCATTCTTATTGTGGAAAATATTGTTGTATTTCCAGGCGTGGCCTGAGGGGGCGGTAATCCAGTCCGATAAGGATTGTGTAAGGATTGGGGTCAGCCCTGTGAATTTGACCTAGGGCCTTCTCCGCCCCGTAAGGAGAGTTTGTAAAGGTTGAGATCAGCCTTGTGCTAATTGACCTGGTTGTATTAGGTGCCGCTCCACTCGTTAAATGAGCATTAGTGGAATCCTCAGGCTTACGAGGTAGACGTGGGGACATAGGCACAGTTGGCCGAACCCCAATAACATATCTTGTGTGTACTATTTATCTTTCTGCAAATTTACATTCCTGCACATGTATGTTTTAATTTCCGCATGTTGTATTTATCTATGCATTTGGAACTGCATAGAAAAACCCTAGGTTGTAAATGTACTACTGCTATTTAGGTCAAACCTAGGAAAAAGTTTTAAATTCCAATTCACCCCCCCTCCCCAATCTTAGGAATACACCAAAGCTAACATAGGGGTTAAATCATGACATATAGAGTTCTAGGGAAAAAACACAGTTATGTATATACACAGATTTACAGTGTTCGATAAATATAGTATGATATTAGAAGTATGAAAAGTAGAAAATCAGATGATACAGTTTATTTTAAACTACGATGAATGTACGATATACTTTATACAGATTTACCATTTTATACAGTTTCAGATATTATTATAATAGTTATGTAACTTGGTCGCCACACACTAGTAATAACATATTTCCACTTACTGAGTGTCATCTTACCCCATTACTTTAACATTTTTCAGGTAAGCCAGCTAGGCAAGCAGATCGGGCTCGCAGATAGAGTAACCCCTTGATTGCCTTGCCTATAGGGTAAGTGTGTATAGTGGGTTGTGTTTTGGGATAGATTGTAACCTGAAGAATTTTTCAGATTGTAACTCGTCGATGCTCCTGACGAAGTTCTCTGCAAGTCTGTAGAATCAGATCGTGGGGAAAGTTGATTTGAATTCATCCCAAATCCAGGGTAAGGTATTTTGTTCAGATAATGCCTTCCTTGTAGTTATGAGAAACGTTGTAGGTAAGAAAATATTGATGTTTTGTTCTGGGGGATATTGTTTTCAGGATGTTGAGCTAGGAACCTTGCGGTAAAGAGCCAGAATTTTATAGGGGCTTTTCAGAGTTAAGGTAAGGGAAATATATTATGCTAGCAATTTTTAATATGTATACAGAATATTATGAACGAGTGTTTCAAGCATGTATATAAGATTATTTTCCAAAGAATTATGAATATTATTTTTATAGTAGAAATTATAGAAATTGAGCAAGAGATTATGTTTATTCAAATGTGTGGCATGAGTTTATTACAGTACCCTATATATAGATTTTACAATGTTACAGACATACAAATATTCAGATACTTCAAAATATTAGAAATGAATGAGACTTACAGTATTTTCAAAAGAAAAACATGATTTCTAGACCATAACACTCAGACAGTTTATTCAAATAGATTATACAGTGATAGCATCAAGATGCTACAGCAAATATACAGAGTATACAGATATTATATACAGAGCACACATATATTATATATATAGAGCATACGGATATTATATACAGAGCATACAAATATTATATATAGATATTTTTATATTGACATTACAGATAGTACAGACAGAAAGCACAGATGATACAAATAGATAATATATATATTTTAGTCAGATATCTGAAATAATATAGCTTAGAAATATGGTGTTATGGTTGTTTTTGAAATCATGTTAAAAGCAGCAGGATGATTATATATTTATATATGTATATTGTATTACACGATGTCAAATCCCTATGGAAATTACAGACAGATATATTTACAGCAGAGTACGGTATCGTTGCTAGTTTTAGACACGTGCAACCACATGACTCAGATAGTATGTGGATTCCGTCTAATCATGCTAAGAGAGATTGCAGTCTCCCCAGCACGCTGGGTTGAGGTAGCCGATTAGACGATGACAGAGGTTTGATACAGCTCGGAGAGATTGCAGTGGGCTAGGATCTTCATAGATCATTACAGATTTGTGGATGTATAAATATAGATTGACTTGCCTAGTAGGCCAACCAGAGTAAGTCCAGCCTACGGGCCGCACAACCCTATCATGAGGGGATATATCGTCATATACAAATCCCAGGATATAGCAGAAGTTCCTATGTACATATATATCATACAGCCGCAATTTATATTATTATACTAGTAGTACTTTCAGATAGAAAACTCAGATACACGGCCATATTTTAAAGATTGCATGATAGATAAATATATTTTGTACAGTTTATCAGTTTTCTCATATTATAGTACTATTTTAGTATCTTAACTATTTAACTCAGCCGCCACACACTAGTAATAACATATTTCCACTTACTGAGCATTGTCTCATCCCAATGACTTATCATTTTTCAAGAGATCTAGTTAGGCGAGCAGATCAGGCTCGAGGGTAGAGGTTGACTTGAGCTGCCCTTAAAGGAAGGGTAGGTATTTTGAGATAACACCGTTTTGGGATAGTTTTCAGATTATAGTGACATCACTGGGTATTTTTTATTGTAAAAATATTTCAGAGCAGTATAGTTTTTTGGTATATTGTATTGTATTTAGCAGTTCCCAGTTTTATGTATCGCTGCTTAGTTATGTATGACAATCAAAGTTTCCCCAATGCTCCTTTGGGCCTGAGATGTTACCAGTCGTATTCCAGATAGATGATATTATGATTTACAGATAAGAAAGAGAAAAAAAATGTTGAATAAATAGCAGGTCGTTATATAGATGGTACTGGTGTGAGATGTAAAAATGTAGCTATGGTTTGGGAACACTGAATTCTAGTATTGTATGTATAAATATGGTTGTATGATTTATGTTTTCCACTGCATAGGACTGTCTATTATGTACAGGAATACCTCAGTGCCCTTCTGAGGCTTGAGATGCTATAGCAGTGATATTAGAGTAGTTTATGTGTTTTTATTTTATTTGAGAAAAAAAATGGTGTAATTTTTGGGTCATTACAGTTTTGGTATTAGAGCCTAGGTTGCTAGGTTCTGTAGACTTTAGAGTACAACGGAAAACAATACCAGAATTTAGGAATGAAATCTTAAGAAGAGTTGAACAGGGTATTGGTGAAGTTGATATTGGGAAATTAGTATGAGAATTTAGGGTTTTGTTCTGCGGTTTGGGGGTAGAATTTCGAGATGGTTTTTGTGATTTTCTTGGGGTGAAGATTCCAGGAAAATCATAGTAAACTATTGATGATTTCTATTTTCAGACGGTATGACTCGACCTTAGATTAGTTATGAGAGGTTAGGGTTATTCTAGTTAGTATAGTATTGTGGGGTTCAGATACTCTGACTCACTCGAAAAATGAGCAGCTCGGAAGCTATCCCAAGTATAGGAGTTCTGTCGTGTAATATTAAGCCCAAGGGCTAGATCGTCTCCTCAAGGAATGCGTTTAATCTCAGATTTTACGTTCTCCCAATCGAAAATAAAAATGTACTGAACTCAGTTCAGATTCGGGATTTTTCAAAATTGTGGAGACTTAATTTAACAAATTAAATACACACACAAATTAAAGTCCTAAAACTAGCACGCACTAAATTAAATAACAATAACGGAAATCCTAGCCTACTTAAGGAAATATCGAAGCACGTGCTAATTAAAGATGGTAACTTCGGACACGGAATTAAAAGCACACTATGGAAACTCAATCAGATTCAAGCACACACTAAAAATCGGAACTTTAACAATTCAAGAACTCAAACCAAAATGCAACACATAAAAAAAAAAAAGAACAATGATAGAAAATAAAAATACAAACTTTGATAAAATAGGTCCTAACTAAACCAAACATCGAAACAAAAATTAAATCTTGGAAAGAAAAAAAATAACTAATTTAAATATGAACCCAAGCATAATTAAATATGAACTTCCAACTAAATCTACCAATAAAATAAAATACAAAAAACAAATAACTAAACAATAAACTATTGCAAAGATAATAAAATTTTCAAAACCCAAACTTTGTAAATACCTTCAGTAAATAAAAAACAATACCATCCTTTATCAATATTAAAAGAGAAAAGATAAAAGAGAGAGAGAAAAAGAACAAAACAGAGCAAGAGGTGGCTGTTTGTGGAGTCGCTGATGGTGGCTCGGGTGTGGCTCTGTTCTGGAAGAGCTCTCGGCCTGCTGCTGGAAATTGGTTGCTGTCCTGGAGTCGCAGCTAGGCTGCTGTTCTGGCTGCTGGAAAATTGCAGCAAGTTGCAGAGGAGGATTTGCTACTGGCTGGTGTTGCTGTACTCGGGCTGCTGCTGCTTCTTCGGGTGGCTAGCAGGCTGGTGCAATGGCTGGGAAGACTGGGAGATTAACCAAGAGGGAACAGTAAAGAGAAGGAGAGAAAGGACAGGAAAAGGGAAAAGCAGACAAGGGAAGGAGAAGAGGAAAGAGAGGAAGAGAAGATAGCAAAGCAGAATTTAAAAGAACAAAAAAAACAAACTAAAGAAGAAGAAGAAGAAGAAGAAGAAGAAGAAGAAGAAGAAGAAGAAGAAGAAGAAGAAGGAGAAGAGGAGAATGGGGAGCCCTGGGGGCTGCCTACGCAGGAAGAGGAAGATAAGGGTTAAATAGGATAGGGGGGAAAGCCCTAGACCCGGATAGGAGACCCGACCCGGCAACTTGACCCAATTGGAGTTGACCCGAATTGCTATATTTTTTTCATTTTTTTTATTCTCTGTTCATCACAAATCTGACTCTTCTGGAGCCCGTATCTCACAAAACTCAAAACACAAAAGTTGTAGATAATCCTTTTTTCTTTCTCCAAAAATTTGAATCATCTTAATCGGAGCTTGGACGAAAAAGTTATGCATGAAATACAAACAGGTATCGGTTTTGGTTTCCGGGAATTTTCCTGCGACAAAAAAATTACCAAAACTTCATAAATAGTGCAATAAAATTCAAGAATGATGATTTTGGCACTTTATTAAAATATTGGACAATTTTGGACATTTAATTAAAAATATAAACCGTAAATCCCGGGTTAAGATGCCCAATTACGTAGTTTCGGCGCGTAATCATACTCAAAATAATTTGATAATATTACAGGATGGACCCAGGAGCTAGTAGCGCGCACGCTAGTGGGGATGATGGAGTTGGGCCTTCTGATGTAGGAGGCGGGGATTCAGATGTTGTGCTACATAGTGTGGCTCAGCACGTTATGACTAAGATTACTCGGAGCTCCAGGGAGTAGGGAGGTCCATCTCCAGCTCAAGGGTGTACGATAGAGAAATTTATGAAGATGAACCCACCAACATTTTCAAGAGCAGCTGATCTTGCAATTGTGAAAAATTGGATGCAGGAGGTAGAGAAGATTTTAACGGTGTTTCACTGCACCGATGAGCAAAGGGTCCTCTATGCTACGTACAAGCTGAGAGGGCAGGCCGAGAGATGGTGGACGATCACTAGATTATTGGAGGATCAGAGATCTATTCCAGTGTCGATGACCTGAGCTAGATTCAAGGACATATTCTTTGATAGATATTATCCTGCTTCAGTTAAAGAGACTAGGGTACAGAAGTTTTTGAGCTTGTCCTAGGAGTCGATGATAGTCCAACAGTACGCGGCAAAATTTATCGAGTTATCGCATTTCTGCCCCTATTTTGTTCCAGATGAAGTTAAGAAAGCTAGAATGTTCGAGAGAAATTTGAGGCGAGATATTTATAGGCAGGTAGCAGTACTGAGGACACAAGACTTCTCAAATTTGGTTGACAGTGCCATAATAGCAGAAGAGAGTTTGTCGAGAGAGACTAAGATATAGAGCCAGAAGAAGAGGACCACACCCTCGAGTTTTCAGGTGGGGTCCAGTCAAGGCCCTTGGAGAGGAGGTAGATCTGGTGGGGGTCAGAGGAAGATGGTAGATGGTAGAGCACAGTACCACTTGCTCCAGGTGTGGACGGAGACATCTAGGTCAGTGCCGGCTGGGGGAGAATGTTTGCTATCGCTGTGGGAGACCTGGTTATATGGCTCGTACATGTCAGATGCCATTGAATTATGCACTAGCTCCCAGACCAGTTCGGGGTGGTTACCAGGCACCCCGTGGAGGTCAGCAGAGGAACACTACGCCAGTGAGGGTCTATACGTTGACGTCGAGTGACGCCAAGACGGCTAGAGACGTAGTCATAGGTACCCTCATTGCTTTACCATATAAAGTTATTATTTTGTTTGATACAGGTGCCACCCATTCCTTTGTATCGACGGGGTATGTCAGAGTAACTGGGGTAAAGAAACAACTATTAGATGTAGAGTTGTCTGTGGGTACGCTGATGGGATCTATGGTAAGATGTAGGAAGGTGCTTCGGAACTTTCCAGTAAGCATTCAGGAGAAAGTACTACCAGCTAATCTCATGGTCCTAGACATACAGGGATTTGATGTAATACTGTGAATGGATTGGCTAGCAATTAATCACGCCAGCATAGATTGCCATAAAAAAGAAGTGATTTTCAAACCCCCGGGTGAGCAAGAATACAGATTTGTGGGTTCACGCATGTGTGGCTCACCATAGCTTGTGTTAGCTATTCAGGTGAGGAGGCTGTTTAATGAACTGGGTGTTCCATAAGTATTTAGACCAGTTTGTGTCGTTGTGTTCATTGATGATATACTGGTCTATTCGAGAAGTTTTGAAGAGCATGAGCATCATTTGAGGCAGATATTGAGAGAAAGAAAACTGTACGCAAAATTTAAGAAATGTGAGTTTTGTTTAAAGCAAATTTCTTTTCTTAGCTATGTGATCTCTGGGGCAGGTGTATCAGTTGATCCGAGTGAGATAGAGGCAATGGTGAGTTGGGAAAGGTAGTGAAATGTCTAGGAGGTTTGGAGTTTTCTGGGATTGGCAGGCTATTACAGACGATTTGTAGAGGGTTTCTCCAATTTATCGGGTCCATTAACATGACTTACGAGGAAAAAATGTGAAGTTTGATTAGACCGATGATTGTGAGCAGAGTTTTTAAGAGTTAAAGCGGCGATTGGTTTCAGCTCCGGTACTAGCTATTCCATCAGGGGAGGACGAGTTTGTGATATATAGTGATGCGTCGTTGAAGGATCTTGGATGTGTGTTGATACAGCACCATATGGTTATCGCATATGCTTCTAAACAACTTAAAGAATATGAGAAAAACTATCCTGTGCATGATTTGGAGTTAGTTGCAGTGGTGTACGCTCTCAAGATCTGTAGGCATTATCTATATGGTGGGAAGTGCAAAATCTTCACGAATCATAAAACTATAAAATATTTCTTTACCTAGAAAGAGCTGAATATGAGGCAAAGAAGGTGGCTAGAGCTTATTAAAGACTATGACTGCACAATTAGTTACCACCTAGGGAAGGAAAATGTGGTAGCAGATGCTCTGAGCAGGAAATCAGTGGGACCAGCACTGGCAGCTATGGAGATTCAGCACCCGATCCTGATGGATCTGGAGAGACTTCGCATAGAGTTGGTAGAGGGTAATCCTCAGGTATTTATTGCCAGCCTAGTTGTACAACCTATGTTATATGAGAAGATTAAGGCCGCTCAGAGTGATGACGCAGAGTTAGCAGAAGTAATTGCCAGAGTACGGAATGGTCAGGGAGAGGAGTTCAACATCTTTGATGACGGAACTCTGAGGTTTCGCACCAGGTTGTGTGTGCCTACAGATGGTGATATTAAAAGAACAATTTTAGAAGAGGCTCACTGGTCACTATACACAGTTCATCCTGGTAGTACTAAAATGTATAGGGATCTGCAAGAATATTTTTGGTGGAGTGGAATGAAAAAGGAAATTGCTGAATTTGTACATTAGTGTTTGATGTGCCAGTAGGTTAAAGCTGAGCACCATAGACCAGCAGAGCAGTTACAACCACTTTTTATTCCAGAGTGGAAGTGGGATCACGTCTCTATGAATTTTATTACTAGGTTACCACCAGTATGACAGGGACTAAATACTATTTAGGTGATCATTGACCATTTGACAAAGACCACTCATTTCATCCCGATTAAGGTCAGTTACTCCATTTACAGATTAATAGAAATATACGTTCAGGAAATAGTTCGTGTCCATGGTGTACCAGTATCCATAGTCTCAGACTGAGATCCTCAGTTTACTTCACGATTTTAGAAAAGTTTTCAAGAGGCTATGGGTACACAGCTAGCATTCAACACTGCTTTCCACCCATAGATAGATGGACAGACTGAGAGGACAATTCAGACATTGGAAGATATGCTTCGGGCATGCGTGTTAGATTTTAGGGGTAGCCGGACCCAATTTATGCCGCTAATTGAGTTTACTTACAATAACAGTTATAAGGCTAGCATCGGCATGGTACCTTACGAAGCATTGTATGATAGAAGGTGTCGTTCTCCTCTTTTCTAGGATGAATTAGGCGAGAAACGAGTTTTGGGTCTAAAGATAGTGCAGCAGGCATATGATAAGGTCCGACTGATTAAAGAAAGAATCAATACCGTGCAGAGTCAATAGAAAAGCTATGCAGATATATGCTGCTGGGGATTAGAGTTTGATGTGGGGGATTGGGTATTCTTGAAGGTAGCTCCTCTGAGAGGGGTTATGAGATTTGGGAAGAAAGGCAAGCTGAGCCCTAGGTTTATTGGCCTTTTTGAAATACTAGAGAAAGTGGGGTCAGTTGCCTATAGGCTAACTTTGCCACCAGCTTTGTTTAAGATACACGACGTATTCCATGTTTCCATGCTGAGGAAATACATCTCAGACCTGTCCCACATTATCAGTTATGCATAAATAGAACTTAAAGATTCATTAGCTTATGAAGAAGCACCAGTATAGATCTTGTACAGGAAGACACAAGAATTGCGCACCAAAGATATTCAGCTAGTAAAAGTCTTGTGGAGAAACCATGCTATAAAAGAAGTTTCGTGGGAGCTTGAAGAAGAAATTAAGCAGAAATACCCACACTTATTTAGTGAATTATAGTATTGGACAGTATGGTTAGATAAAGATAAAGTTTGTTTAGTATAAAATGATATTTATGTTGTACTTTAGGTTATAGGGTAGGTAGTATTTTGGTTTGGGGAGAATTTTTCTTTTTGAATATATTTGTCCCAAAACCTTGAATGTAACCACGGTATTCATTCGCCATAAGTGATGGTAAGTAATAAAATAAGTAGACCAATTTGCCTTTAAGGGATGATGAATCATTTGGATAGTAAATTTCGAGAATGAAATTTTATAAGGAGGGGAGAATGTAGAGACCCGGATAATTTTCATAATTTAATAATAGGAGAAGGACAGAAAAAGAATTAAAATTTGGAAAATTAACCAGGGTCTTGTCAACGAACATAGGGGATTCGTTGACGAGCACACATAAGGGTCTCATCGACGGAGACGTGTCTCGTCGACGAGAAGATACCGAGAGACTATTTTTCAGTTCTGAATTTCATCAACAAAGAGTAGGCATTCGTCAACGAACTTCCTTCTTGACCTCGTTGACGAAGTGACGTGGCTCTTCAACGAAGGTTAGTGTATAAATAGCCTAAACCTGATTTTTCAGCTAGAATTCTTGCACAAATCACTCTCTCTCTCTCTCTCTCCTCAATTCATCCCCTCCCCCTTCTCTCTAAGTTTTCGGGCCGGATTCTCACCAGTTCGATGATCCGAGGCCACCATGACGCTCCTTGGAAAGTTCTCTTCAAGTTTACTGGAGCGGATCGTTGGTGGGGCTGACTTGAATTCCATCCCAGTTTCAGGGTAAGACATTTTATTTAGTATTCGCCTTTCCCATAGTTATAGCAAATATAGTACATAGAAAAATACTGATGTTTTGTTCTGGGAGATGTTGTTTTCAGGGTGTTGAGTGGGGAACCCTGTGGGTGTGGGACCAGATACAGAAAAAAAGGGGCTTTTCAGAAACTAGGTGAGGGAAATATGCTATATTAGGAAATTTTAGCAAAGATACCAGAAATTTTATGTGTATTTATATTTATACCAATTTATTATCCAGTTTTACAGATTATGAGTTTTAATATTTGTGTGGCCTCAGTGGATGTTTACCTGATATAGAATTTATATAGTTTTTTTCCAGTATATCATGATTTATAGTAAATACATATAGACAGATATTTACCAGACAGATATTTATCAAACAAGTATTACAGTTTTTACTGAGATCAGTATATTATAGTTTTTATTCAGATTACTATATTACAGTAACTACAGAATACCATGTTTCCTAAAACCATAATACTCAGACAGATAATACAGACAGATATATAGTTATTACAGTCAGTTACTGCAGATATGTGATCCAGATATCACGGTATATACAATTCAGATTTACAGTGTTATGGTTATTTTGGAAACATGATGAAAATAGTAGAAAGATTATAGTAATATATCTATACAGTATCATATCCCTAATGAAATATTATAGAAAGATACAGTTAATAGAGCATGGTATCGTTGCTATTTCATATCAGAGTACGACCACATATCTTAGATAGTATATGGGTATCGTCAACCACGCTCAAAGAGCTTGCAGACTCCCCAGAACTCTGGGTTGAGCGGGCCCGATTTAATGAGGTAGTTTTCCAATTTCATGCTTAGGACTGGATGCAGTTTGGCCAGACTAAGGAAGATTAGAGTTCAGTGACTTACCTGGTAGGCCAACCAGAGTTAAGTCTCGCCTACGAGCCACACAACCTTGTTATGAGGGGTTAAATCATGACATACAGAGTTCTAGGGAAAAAACACAGTTATGTATATGTATACAGATTTACAGTGTTTGATAAATATAGTATGATATTAGAAGTATGAAAAGTAAAAAATCAGATGATACAGTTATATTTTAAACTATGATGAATGTATGATATACTTTATACAGATTTATCGTTTTATAGATTTTCAGATATTATTATAATAGTTATGTAACTTGGTCGCCACACACTAGTAATAGCATATTTCCACTTACTGAGCGTCGTCTCACCCCATTACTTTAACATTTTTCAGGTGAGCCAGTTAGGCGAGCAAATCATGCTCACAGATAGAGTGACCCCTTGGTTGCCCTGCCTATAGGGTAAGTGTGTATAGTGGGTTGTGTTTTGGGATAGATGGTACTGGTGTGAGATGTAAAAATGTAGCTATGGTTTGGGAACACTGAATTCTGGTATTGTATGTATATGTATGGTTGTATGATTTATGTTTTCCACTGCATAGGACTGTCTATTATGTACAGGAATACCTTAGTGCCCTTCTGAGGTTTGAGATGCTGTAGCAGTGATATCAGAGTAGTTTATGTGTTTTTATTTTATTTGAGAAAAAAAATGGTGTAATTTTTGGGCCGTTACACCTAGGGCTCAGCTTACCCTTCCTCTTGAATCTTATGATTCCCTTCAATGGTGCCACTTTTAGAAAAATATGATCTCCTACGTCAAACTCCAACTCTCGCCGACGAGTATCTGTGTTACTTTTCTGCCGATTATGTGCTATTCTGATCCTGTCTCTATTGAGTCCGACTTTATCCTGAGTCTGTTGTATCAACTTTGGCCCCAAAATCTGTCTTTCCCTGATCTCCTCCTAGTATAACAGGGATGGACACCTCTTATCATATAATGCCTCATACGGTGTCATCCTAATGCTGTCATGATAGCTGTTGTTATACACAAACTCGACTAGAGGCAAATATTGTATCCAACGACCTCCAAAGTCCAGCACACATGCTCACAGCATATTCTCCAGAATCTGTATCATCCTCTTTATCTGCCCATCTGTCTGAGGATGAAAAGTTGTGCTAAACGATAATTGAAAACCCATGGCCCCTTGCAAATTCCTCTAAAAACGAGATGTGAACCGTGGGTCTCTATCTGAAACTATGGACACTGGGACGCCATGGAGCCTAACTATCTCCTGGACATATAACTCAGCCAATCTGTCCATGGAGTAGTTAACTCTGAACAACAAAAAGTGGGCAGCCTTCATCAATCGATCCACAACTACCCATATAGTGTTTTGTCCATGCAAAGCTGGCAGTAGTCCTGTGATGAAATCCATTGCTATATGCTCCCACTTCCACTCAGGAATGTGGAGTGGCTACAATGATCCCGCTGGTCTCAGATGCTCAGCTTTCACCTGATGGCATGTCAAACACTGATCCACATACTAGGTTATCTCTCTTTTCATATTGCTCCACCAGAAAGACTCTCAAAGATCCATGTACATTTGAGTGCTACTCGTATGTACAGTATACAGAGACCGATGTGCTTCCTCCAGAATAACCCTCTTGATCTCGAGGTCGGTAGGAACGCACAATCTAGTATGGAACCTCAAGGCTCTATCATCTGAGATGTTGAAATCTGTCTCCTGACCATTGTGTACATTCTCCATAAGCTCTACTAGTTCTGCATCATTCCTCTGAGCTGCTTTAATTCTCTCCTATAGAGTTGGCTGCAAAACTTGGTTAGCAAAAAATGCTTGGTGATTGCCCTCTACCAGCTCCACACCGAGCTTCTCTAGATACATTTGGATCGGATTTTGAATCTTCACTACAGAAATAGATGAATCCACTAATTTTTGACTCAAAGCAACAGCAACCACATTAGTCTTTCCCAGGTGGTAGCTAATAGTGCAGTCGTAATCTTTTATCAACTCCAACCATCTCCTTTGCCTTATATTTAACTCTTCTGCATGAAAAAATATTTTAAATTCTTATGGTCAGTGAAAATCTCACACCTACCCCCATAAAGATAGTGTCTCCAAATTTTTAACGCATATACAACTGCTACTAGCTCCAGATCATAGGTAGGGTAGTTCTTCTCTTATTCTTTCAGCTGTCATGAGGCATAGGCTATCACTCTCCCCCGCTGCATCAACATGCATCCGAGCCCTTTATGAGACGTGTTGACTCTACGAGTCCAATCCAATTTTGATAATGACAAATGACTTGGTATTTGATATGTGCATTGAGTTTGTGAACATGACTTATATTAAGCATGCATGAAAAGATAACGAATCATAGAAGCCTTCAAGTAAAGCTTACAAATCTTGGTAAGATCCATGGAACTCAAACAGTACGAGAATCAAGATGCAAGCGGCAAAGTTCAAGAACATCTTGGGAATGGTTATTTAGAACTCTTGTACTTACATTTTCATATGATTTAATTTGAGGCTCAACATAACTTAGAATGATTTTAGGATTCATGCATCTCATGTATATCATTAGGGGACTTTCATGAACTTAGAAATACTTTTAAAATCATGGAAAATATGCTTTACAAAAGACCCAAGAAAGAGAGCAAAGCAGATTTTTAAATTAGAAAAGAAAAAGTGAGAAAAATGGGACTTCGGTAGCCTGAACTCAACCTCAGTCGCCTGAATAATTTATTCAGGAGCCTGAAGATTAAGTTCGGTAGCCTGAATAATTAATGGGAAACACATCAAGTTGGCCGAGGCACTTCGGTTGCCTGACATTAGGACTTCAGGCGCCTAAACTAGCCACTTTAGGAGCCTGAACCTCTCTTTAGGCGCCAGGCCTTGTATTCCAAGTTAATTTTTCAAAGGTTTAAGGAACTTCGGTTGCCTGGGCTTCGACCTCAGTCGCCTGAACTTGCGGGAAACTTAAAATTTTGATTTTTATTAAAAGAACTCGCAAGCTATTTCTTTAATCCAATGGTTGAGATCAATTCTAAGGGTAAGACACTATATATACTGAATATCTAAACCCTAGAATGGAGCTAAGACACACAACAAGAGGAGAACATATCTTATTGTAAGAACATAGAGAAAGTTGAGCTGATTGCTATACAATTGCCTGCACTTCATTCTTCATTCATCTTCTTCGAGCAAATCTACTCCGGAAATCAAAGGGCATTCATTTATTTAACTTTATTTCTTCTTGGTACTAAGGTTTGGTGATTCAAGTTATTTTTTTTAAGAGCTTCTTATCTCATAACTTGTTATTGAATATCATTAGAGAAATTGATCTTGAATGTGCATATACATATAAATATTTTTTTTAAGATCATTACTTGAGAAAGGTTTTAGCTATTGGTTGAATAACATTTGATTCAAGAGTATATCTATTTTTCAAAGAACTTCTCATTCCAAATCTATTATTGAAATAAGTCGGGTGATTGATAGTGAGTATATTTTCACATGGATTATTTGGATAATCTTACTATTTGATTAAAGTTTTGTCATTGATTGAATAGTTTGATTCAAGCGTGTTTTCAGTTAAAGGATTCATATTCTAGATATATTAAAACACTTGAATATATATCCTTGGTATTCATAAATATTTATTTTATTGAGGGATATTTTGTTTGGAAAACCTTATATTCATTATTTTGATCTCTGAATTACATATCGTATATATACTTGCATATTACAAAGTTGGGGTTGTGGTTAAATATTTGAAAGAAAGCTTTTTGATATAGATTGATAAAATATTCAAGATAAAGCTTTTAACAAGTTCACATTAGATATATTTGTGCATCTTTGCAAAGTGAACTAGAACCCTAATATACTCCCAAGCGTTTCTAATATTTCTTTACTTGGGAGTTTTTGATAAAGAAAGGTTTGTATGTTGAAGCATAATCATTCATAAAACGATTGTATCGTTTTCATACATTCCGAGATTCAAGTTATATCATATGTTAATGTATTAGAAATTTGAATTGTACTCACCAGCTTTTGTTTGGAAGCATTTTTGAGTGTTTGTTACAGATTCTATTGTATACACGGTTCGGTGTGTGAACCGGGGTGTGAGGAGGAGTTGTATCTCTTGTAAGCAGCGGGTGAGGAGGAAGTTGTACCTCTTGTAAGTAGCGGATTGTAAGAGAAGCTCTGTTCCAATTTAAGGAGCAAGGATTTAGTGAAATCTTTAAGTGATTGCTCAAGGCGAGGACGTAGGCCAAGTTGGTTGAACCTCGTAAAAACCATGTTCGTCTTCTCTCTTCCTTTGATCTTTACTTTCAGCACTGCATTTAAATTGTTTATATTGCATGTATAGGTTGGATAGCATTGCACATAATTAATTGAGTAACAAGAATTCATTGGTAAATATATAAGAAGGATTTAAGTGGTAAATAAGTGTCAAAGAATTTTTAAATACCCAATTCACCCCCCTCTTGGGATTACACCTGATTCAACAATTGGTATCAGAGCGAGTTTACATAGACTTGATAGTTAATTTGTAAAAAGATCACATGGCACACATTGGTGTAACTCCATTCGGTGAGGGACACTCATCCACTAGACCACCCATTTTCTGTGGTGTAAATTTCACCTATTGGAAACGTAGGATGAGCATATATCTACTGAACGTAGATTGGAAGGTTTGGAAAATAGTGACTAAGGGAAATCACATTCCCATGAAAGTAATTGATAAGATTAGTGTACCTAAAACTGAAGATGAATATACTGAAGAAGATTGGAATTCAGTACAAATCAATGCCACTGCCACGAACTTACTTTTCTGTGCATTAGATGTAAATGAATTTAATAGGGTAATGGTATGTAACTCGGCTAAAGAAATTTGGGAAAAATTAAAAGTTACATATGAAGGTACTAAGGAAATCAAGGATAGTAGGATTGACATGCTCACTAGTGAATATGAAGCATTTAAAATGACAATTGATGAATCTATACAATCTAAGTACACTGGATTCACACACATCATTAATTCTTTAAATGCACTTGGAAAGACTTACCCTACTTATGAGTTGATCAGGAAAATACTCAGGGGATTACCTCCAATGTGGGAAGCGAAAGCTACGGCAATAGAAGAAGGGAGAAATCTCAAGGAGATGTCGATGGACGAACTCATTGGATCGCTCATCACCTATGAGCTGGCAATAAACGAGAGAAAAAATGAGCAAAGCAAAGCAAAGAAGGTCACTGCACTTAAGGCATCATCAAGCTATTCAAGTGAAGGAAGTGATTCCGAAATAGATGATGACATGGCCTTGCTAACAAAGAAGTTCGGGAAGTTTTTGAAGAAGAACACGAAGTTCAATAAAAAATTCCAGAACTCTAAATCGGAAAGAGGAGAGGAAAGCATGAAGAAAAAGAAGAAGGATCCACCTACATGCTACAACTTCCGAGAAGTTGGACACATCAAACATGAATGCCCCAAGCTCGTGAAAGCCTCAAAGAAAAAGAAGAAGGCACTGAAAGTCGGCTGGGATACACACAGCACTAGTAGTTCAGAATCTGAATCTAGTGACGACGAGGTTGCCAATTTGTGTCTAATGGCACATGATGACCTTGAGGTACAATCAACTTTTTCATCATCTTCATATTATTCTAGTGAGTCTGAAAATAAAAATGATATGATTTCATATGATGAACTGAAACAAGAATACCTATACACTATTAAAATGCTTGAGAAGAAAACAAAGAAAATTTCTGAGTTGAGAAGTAAAGTCAAATAACTTTCAAGCTTACTTGAACGTCAAAATGAATCTTATGCATCTTTCATAAGAAATAAAGATTTGAAAATTGAGGAGTTAGAAAAGGATTTGAAAGATAAATATGAAATTATTTATAAATTTACGGAAGGAGAAAACAATTTTGAAAAGCTCCTAGGATCTCAAAGAAATTCCCTAGAAAAGGAAGGGCTCGGTTTTAATGGTAAGGAAAATATAAAGAAAATACATCTTTACATGGGTTATTTTACAAAAGAGTCAAAGTCATATACTCCAACTAAGAACTATTATAAAAATACTACATGCTTTAAATAAAGAAGGTTGGGTCATATACAATTCGACTGTCCTTTCAAAAATAAATATGTCAAAATCAAGAAAGTATAGAAAGTCAAAGGAGAACATAGCGCTAACCCCCGTGGGCCCAAGAAAATATGGGTACTAAAGCTTGTTATTTGATTGTGTTTTGCAGATATGTTTAAGATCAGCATCCTCACAAGATAGATGGTATATGGATAGCGGATGCTCACGTCACATGACCGGGGATAAAGCAAAGTTCACATCCATCACACCTAAGGATGAAGGATTTGTCACTTTTGGAGATAATCCTAAGGGAAGGATCATAGGTGTAGGTAAAGTTGGTAATAATTCTTCATTAATTATTGATGTTGTTTTATTGGTTGAAGGTTTAAAGCACAATTTATTAAGTATAAGACAACTATGTGATAAAGGCTACAAAGTATCGTTTGAACATGACAAGTGCATAGTTGAACACAAAACTGATAATAAGATACTATTCACTACTGAACGTCATGAAAATGTATATACTACAAGCTTTGATAACTTAACCTCACAGAGTGTGACATGCTTCTCTGCTATGAATGAAATTAGCTGGATTTGGCATAGGAGACTAGGACACGCAAACATGGATTTAATCTCAAAACTAGTTAAGAAAGAATTAGTTAAGGGACTGCCTAAAACTAAATTTGTGAAAAATAAAATCTGTGATGCATGCCAACTAAGAAAACAAACAAGAACAAGCTTTAATAAGAAGAAAGAGATCTCCACTACTAGGCCACTCCAAATGCTACACTTAGACTTATTTGGACCAAACCCAATTCAGAGTTTAGGAGGAAAATCATACGCCTTTGTCATAGTTGATGATTTTTCAAGATACATATGGGTACTATTCCTAGGTCACAAAGATGAAGCATGTGAACAATTTATAAACCTATGCAAGAAAATCCAAAATGAAAAGGGATATACAATTACTAAAATTCGAAGTGATAGGGATAGAAAATTCAAAAATCAAGGCATGGAAGACTATTGTAATTCATTAGGAATTGCCCATAATTTTTCAGCTCCTAGAACACCGCAAAAGAATGGTGTAGTTGAAAGGAAGAATGGGTTCATACAAGAAATTGCCAGAACTATGCTTAACGAACATAAATTACCTAAGTATTTTTGGGCTAAGGCAGTGAATACCGCCTACTATGTTCTAAACAGAGTATTAATCAGACCATCACTTAATAAGACTCCTTTGACCATAGACCAAACATATCATATTTTCATGTCTTTTGCTGTAAGTGTTTTGTGCTTAGAGACAATGAGCATTTAGGAAAATTCGATGTGAAATCTAATGAAGGTATCTTCCTAGGGTATGCCTTAGATAGTAAAGTCTATAGAGTATATAACAAACGATCATTGACAGTCATAGAATCTATTCATGTAGTGTTCGATGAGTCAAATCCCTTCTCCAAAAGAACTGATGAAGATGAAATTGAATTAAACAAGGAATTTGAAGAACTATCAATTGAGAATGATTTAGAAAAGAAAAATGAACTTAAGGAACCATCCATTGAAACTGATCAAATTGAAAATGAGGTTAATGAACACCTAGAGAATGGAAATATATAAAGAATCATCCCATTGATCAAATAATAGGTGAACCGTTACGTGGAGTAGCCACTCGCTCCTCTCTTAGGAACATGGTTAGTCATTTTACATTTCTATCTCAAGAAGAACCTAAGAATGTGAGTGAAGCTAGAGAGGATGAATCTTGGGTGTTATCTGTAAAAACCCCAAAAACAGAGATATAAAAAAATTAGTGGATTGATTTCCAAAAAATAAAAATAAATAAATAAATAATTAATTAATTAATTAATTAACTAATAATAAAAATAAAAAATAAATAAATAAATAAATAATTAATTAACTAATTAATTAATCGAATTTAAAAGAAAAAGAAAAAAAATTAATTAAAATTTATTTTTATTTTTATTAATAAAATATATTATTATTATTATATTAATTAAATATATTATTATTATTATTATTATTATTATTATTATTATTATTATTATTATTTCCTGAAGCCTGGAAGCTTCAGGCTTCTTCAAGATTTTTCTTCTTCTTCTTCTTCTTTCTTTTCTTCTTCTTTTATTTTCCTTTTCCTGCGCGTGCAGGCTCATTCTCTCTCCTCACGTTCTCTCTCCCTCTCTCCTCGATTTCATGGCGGATTTTTGCCCAATCGAAAATTCGAAGATACCACTGGACTTCATTCGCCGCTACCGTCATTTCTACCAGAGCAGATCGGTGGTAGGAGTGGCGTAGGCATATTCCCTGGGGTAAGCCATTTTCTCCTTTTTCTTTAATTTCTTGTAAAATATAAGCCCAATTGATGAACGGACACCATCACGAGAATCTAAGGATGATTCTCTACAAGTCTAGTGGGACGAAATTCTCGTGGGGGTGTCGGGTCAAAACCCCAAATTTGGGGTGTAGGGGTTATTAAGGGGCTTATTTTTAATTAATTAGCATTAATTTAGAAATGCTAAAATATTGAGTATTTTGGGTTGAAGTAGGATTTCTGGAATTTAGGACCCGGGTGAGCACCGCGGGTGTAATTTTGGGACCCGCAGGAAAAATTTAGAAAATTAAGTGAGTGTTTTAAATAATAGTTTAAATATTAATTTGAGGTATATGGGGCCTAAGGAAGGCTAGATGGGTATTATTTTGGAGATATAGATTAATTAATTTAGGAAAAATGTAAATTACAGGAGTTAAATTTTGAGCGCCAAGGGCATGAAATTTTGGATTCTAGCGAGACTCCCAGTAAGCCAAGTAAGAGGAATAAATTATAGTAGTGTTTTTAGAATTATTATTTGAATGAATACGTGAAATTGAGCATATGATATTTTGCTTGAAAATTATTATGATATAAATATCAGATAAATTGTGTGGCATTTGAGTAATTGTAAATTGTGATATTTTGGAGTGTAAAATATAATAATGTGTAATTTCTGAGAAAATATTGAAATGAGAATAACTGATTTGATTAGTGAAAAATAATGTAATATGGTATTATTATATGAGTAGAAATGTTTTGCCTAGAAAATGAGATTTTGTGAATTATTGATATTGGAAAATAATGAAATGTGGTATTTATTTGTGAGTGGAAATTATTTGCATGAGAAATGAGTATTTTGGGAAAATGTGAAAAATACATGAAATATGATATATGATATTACGAGATGATGAAATGTGCACAGAAAATGATGAGAATATTTATATTGAACTGAATTGTGATATATTGGAATATAATTGATGAAAAGCCAATACCGCATAATGATTGCGGGTATGTGGTGGTAAACCCTGTTGGATGGTTATGATATTTAGCACAATACCGTTGTGAGTGGTGTTAGTGCAACCACACGGACTCTTGGAGCGTGTGGCGTGATAGTCGACTGTGCCATTGTGTAGGGTTGTTGGACCCCCTGAGTCCGGATTAGGGTATTAGGCCGGCCAGTCGTACTACAGACACGATATGTGATATGATATTTGATCTAACCAGGTCGACCAACCGCAGTCAGATCCAGCCTTCGGGCCGCACAACCTTGACCATGGGGGGAAGCATGGCATGTATAGAAAGATCCTCAGGGTGGCCATGAGTTACAGACGCGATGTTGGTATTTGATACCGAGGATACTCATGAGCTGGAAAGTAAAGTGGAATGAAAAGTGAAAGAATGATTAAATTGACTAAAATGAGGAATGAAAGAAAAAATGGAAATTGAGAAATAAAGAATGATAAAATTGAGAAATGGAACAGTGTGAGTTAATAATATAAATAATTAAGGCGAAATGAAACTCTCCGCCTAAGGGCTTACTGAGTAAGGTGAGTGCCCTGATGGGTATCAGATGTGGCCATACCCGGCGGCTGCATAACATGTTAGGACAGAGGGAAGCTACATGTTAGGGCAGAGGGAAGCTACCTGTATGGGCGGGTAATCTTCCCTATTCTCAGGAATTTCGCGGGTAAATATGTGTTGGAAATCATTGAATTTGATAAATGATTTTAAAGCTTATAAAAGCTTGTGTTGTGTATCTATATGATTATGTGTATGTGAATATCAGTGTATTTTCTTAGATGAAATGGTGATTTGAAAAGTAAAATGTATTATAATTGTACTCATTTGGCCACACACTGTAAATAATTTATTCCTTCTTACTGAGATGTGTCTCACCCAATTTATCTAAATTTTTCAAGGAACAGAGACCGGCCGGGTGATAGAGCTCCGTGATAGTAGGGAGCTGAGACCCTGATACACAGGGTGAGCTTTTGTGAAACGCCCCGAACCCTTAAACCCGGGTCCGACGCGTTATACCTGATCATATCCTCATAAATCATATTCCAAAACATACGCAGTGGAAAAACATGATCATAATCTCCATATAACATAATAACAGAGTTTACTAATTCTAACTATAATCCATATTAAATCATCAAACACTTGCATTTCCATAAATCTACATAACTCCCAAAATAATTTAGTATGTTCACAAACTTTCTTTTCTCCACAGACTTAAAATATAAGGATGTAAAACATAAATATTTGCATCTCATAATTAACATAGAAATATACCATTTTCTTTTACTATTTCCCAATAATGTTATAGAACCTCGAGCTCTCTAAGCTCGATCTCGATGAAATCCTGAAAAAAAAAAAATTTATATTCGGGTGAGACACATCTCAGTAAGGGAAGAAACCATATATTAAAGCAGTGTGTGGCTAACATGAGTTTATATATAACATAATATTTAACATTTGAAAATCTATAACATAATTTCCGAAATCATTTCCTGATCCTAATCAAACACATGCAAATATTTAACCCACGAGATTACCCGAGGATAAGGGTGATTACCCGCCCATACAAGTAGCACCCCTCTGTTCTGATACTTAGGCAACCCAAAGGTCACAATTTAAGCATACCAGGGCACTCACCTTACTCAGTAAGCCCTCAAGTGTTAAATTGATCTCGTACTCACGCATTCAACAATAGTTTACCGGCAAAGGCCCCAAGGATAGGGAATTCTACCCGCCCATACAAGTAGGTTCCCTCTG
Source organism: Malania oleifera (assembly GCF_029873635.1). NCBI lineage: Eukaryota > Viridiplantae > Streptophyta > Magnoliopsida > Santalales > Ximeniaceae > Malania > Malania oleifera. The sequence continues at coordinate 144,634,842 of NC_080418.1, forward strand.
CCCTAGCGCGTTATGCAGCTACTGCCACATCTGAAGCTACTAGTGCACTCGCCTTACTCAGCAAGCCCCCAAGCGAAAGGTACGCCTCGCCCAATCGTAACATGTTCTACGTACATACATACTTCTAATATCATAATACATCATTCTTTTTATCATCATTCAATCATACACATCTGTTCATATTCATGACTTAACATTGCATTGCATTTCACTTTAAGTGACTCTTTCCCATTTTACATTGTTCACATTTCACATTTCATTTCCATTCCATTCATTTCCCTTTTCATTTCATTTCATACCCAGCATCTTTCAGCTGTTTAACCAGCATCTTTCAGCTGTTTTACCCAGCATCTTTAGCTGTTTTACATTTACCCAGCCACTTTCAGCTGTGACACATTTACCCAGCCACTTTTAGCTGTTTTACCCAGCATCTTTCAGCTGTTTACATGGTTGCATTTAACATACACAGGCAACATTGTCCATATAATATTTTATTTTCATTGCTTTACTTACTTAGCCTGCATCTCATACATTTAACATATATTTGCACAGAATCTCATGCCACACAATTTAACAGTAAAATTCATACATTGCCTGTAAAATAAGCCAACCAACATTTAATGCTTATATACTAAAAATACCTTTCATTTCTTAATTAATTATCCTGAAAATATTTTCCACTTTCATCAGTTCATTTTCGCATATACATATCTAATAAACAACCCTAAACTTGGAGAAAAATATAATTTAAACAGTTGGCATTTTACCCATATCGAAACATATACACGTACATATAACACAATTTATTTTTCCATTAAATTCATAAAAATTCTGATTTAATATATATTTTTCCCCTTACCTGGTTTCTTGAACTACGCCAACAGGGACTTCGAAAAATACTTGCGGCGCTCACCCGGACCCTGAATCAAAAATTCCTAACTCTAATAAATTATTCCTGAATAAAATATTATTTAAATATTTCCTAGGGCCATAATTCCTAAATAAATAATAATACCCTTAAATTTAGCCAAATTGCCAAATTTCCCAAATCCCACTCTCGCTTTGGAGTAGGGCTTAGAAAACTCCAATTAGAAAATTACATACGTCACAATGACGATGACGACGACTAGGACCCCGTGGTGGTGTCCGTTCGTCGATTTAACCACATATTAACGGCGAAATTGAGAAAATGGGGAAAAATTACCTTTCCCCAGGAGCAGTGCCTAAACCGTTCCCATGAAAAATCTGCTCCAGTAGAAATGTCGGCAGCGGAACCAGGAATCCAACGGCACCTTCCATTTTTCGATCCGCTACCAATTCGCCGAGTAATTGAGAGAAGAAGAGAGACAGAGACGAAGTAGCTGGCCGTAGCAGGAAACCGGGGGGGGGGGCGCCTGACATCTCTTCTCTTTCTTCTTCCTTCTTCTTTCTTCTTCTTCCTTCTTGTTTCTTCTTTCTTCTTCTTTTGCTCATTCTGTCAGTAACTTTATATATATATATATATATACATTTATATATTATATATTACTTTAACTTATATATATATATATATATATATCTTATTTTAATTATTTTTTTTATAAATCCAATACAATAAAATTTAATTTAACAACTAGTTATTTAATTATTTAATTTATCTTAATTTAGTTTAATTTCTTTAATTTTAATTTTTTTTAATTTAATTTTTTTTTCTTTTTCCCACGTCATTCCTTTTATTTATTTATCTGTTATTTTATTTATTATTTTTTTTTCTAAATTATTTTAATCCTTTTAAATTTTCGGGTCTTTACATTTTGGACTAGGGGAGATGTAATTCCCCTAGAGTTGAATAGTAATTTTTAGTATGGGAAGGTAGTGTGAATATTTGTATGTATGTTGATACTCTGGGTATTGTATTCTGACTAATATGTTTATATTGTCTTCCGCTGTTAGGTTAAATATAATAAAATACGTTTTACCCGGTACCCAATGCGGGTCGAGTTGTATGAATGGTACTAGGATTGTTGACGTGACCGATTTGTGGATGTTGTGGATTTATGACGTGATTATTTATTTATTATAAAAAAAAATTATATGAAAATCGAGGCATCACATTGTCCATGCAAGAAGAGTTAAATCAATTTGAGAGAAACAAAGTATGAACTTTAGTTCTCAGACCTGAGGATAAGTCAATCATAGGGACCAAATCGATATATAAGAATAAGAAAGATGAACATGGAGTAGTTGTTAGAAATAAGGCTAGATTAGTAGGTCAGGGATATAATCAAGAAGAAGGTATAGATTTTGAAGAAACCTTTGCACTTGTAGCTAGGATGGAAACCATACGAATGCTTTTAGCATATGCAGTTTTTAAGGATTTCAAGTTATATCAAATGGACGTCAAAAGCGCATTTTTAAATGGCTAAATAAATGAAGAATTGCATGTATATGTAGAACAACCCCCAGGCTTTGAAAACAATAAGAATCCAGATCATGTTTATAGACTAACAAAAGCCTTGTACGGTTTAAAGCAATCTCCTAGAGCTTGGTATGAAAGGTTAAGTGGTTTTTTTATTAGAAAATGGATTTATAAGAGGAAAGATAGATACAACCCTATTCATAAAATCTAAGAAAGATGATATTCTCCTAGTGCAAGTATATGTAGATTACATCATTTTTTGCGCTAAAAATAAAGAATTGTGTAATGAATTTGCCAATACCATGCAAAATGAATTTGAGATGAGCATGATGGGTGGACTAAATTTCTTCCTAGGACTTCAGATCAAACAAGAAAAACATAGAATATTCATAAATCAATCAAAGTATATTAGAGACTTACTTAAAAAGTTTAATATGGAAGATGGAAAAATACTAGGTACACCTATGAGCGCTTCATTGAAATTAGACAAAGATTAACAAGGTATACCAATAGATGTAAAGCTATATCGTGGAATGATAGGTAGCTTGTTATACCTGACTACCAGTAGACCTGATATAATGTTTAGCGTATGTTTGTGCGCAAGATTTCAGTCTACACCAAAAGAGTCTCATTTGCTAGCTATTAAACAGATACTTAGATATCTGATAGGAACCGTGGAAATTAAATTATGGTATCCTAAGTACACATCTTTTGAGATTATCAGCTATTTAGATGCTGATTTTGCGGGTAGCAAAGTGGATAGGAAGAGCATGAGTGGTACTTGTCATTTCTTAGGAAATTCCTTAGTCTCTTGGTTTTCCAAGAAGCAAAACTCAATTGCTCTTTCCACAACTGAGGTTGAATATATAACAGCAGGTAGTTGTTGTACTCAAACGCTATACATGAAACAACAACTGAAGGATTTTCGATTAAGTTATGAAACAATCCCTATTAGATGCGATAATATGAGTGCGATAAATATTTCAAAGAATCCCATATTACATTCACAAACTAAGCACATAGAAATACGACATCACTTTCTTCGTGACCATGTACAAAAAGGGGATGTGACACTAGAGTTTGTATGCACAGATGAACAATGGGAAGATATATTCACGAAACCACTTATGGAGGATAGGTTTATCCAAATTAGGCGTGAATTAGGTCTCATGCATAGTCGAGAGGTTGTTTAGAATTATGTTAGATGATATAATTCAGGGGGAGCAACGTCACTTACGATATAATCACTTGGTATTACATTCATCAACAATTGGTATCAAAAATCTGACATAACATTTAATTCAACATTTGGTATCCTCATGTAACCTTTGAAATGTCTGTGTCAGCAAGGGGGATATTTGATGTCAAAAAGCGTGAAAAGGATTTTTTTTTTACCAATGATTGAACACGTTTAAAACCTTAAGATTTCTAAGGGGAGAAGAACATAAGGGTACGTCTACTCATGTTTTATTATTTTACACCTTTTTGTTGATGTCAAAAGGGGGAGAAAATTGAGAGCAAAAATAATAGAATGGAAGCAAAAACTGTTGGTAAAACTAATTGTGCAAAAAGGGGGAAAAGTACAATAATAAAAATTTTTGAAACATCACGAGCATATTGTCATTCATTGAAAATTTGAGGCATTAATTGAGGGGGAGCCTTGTTTGGCGTAACCCATTACATATATTTTTGCTAGTGCATTTGTCATTATAAAAAAGGGGGAGATTGTTGACTCTATGAGTCTAAATTGGTTTTGATAATGACAAATGACTTGGTATTTGATCTGTGCATTGTGTTTGTGAACAGGACTTATATTAAGCATGCATGGAAAGATAACGAGTCATGGAAGCCTTCAAGTAAAGCTTACAAATCTTGGCAAGATCCATGGAACTTAAAGAGTACGAGAATCAAGATGCAAGCGGCAAAGTTCAAGAATATCTTAGGAATGGGTATCTAGAACTCATGTACTTACATTTTCATATGATTTAATTTGAGACTCAATATAACTTAGAATGATTTTAGGATTCATGCATCTCATGTATATCATTAGGGGACTTTCATGGACTTAGAAATACTTTTAAAATCATGGAAAATATGTTTTATAAAAGGCACCAAGAAAGAGAGCAAAGTAGATTTTTAAATTAGAAAAGAAAAAGTGAGAAAAAAGAGACTTTGGTAGCTTGAACTCAACCTCAGTCGCCTGAAGAATTTCTTCAGGAACCTGAAGATTAAGTTCGGTAGCCTGAAGAATTAATGGGAAACATAGCAAGTTGGCCGAGGCACTTCGGTCGCCTAACCTTGGGACTTCAGGCTGAACTGGCCACTTCAGGAGCCTGAACCTCTCTTTAGGCGCCTGATCGTATATTCCAAGTTAATTTTTCAAAGGTTTAGGGAACTTTGGTTGCCTGGGCTTTGACCTCAGTCGCCTAAACTTGCGGGAAACTTAAAATTTTGATTTTTATTAAAAGAACTCGCGAGCTATTTCTTTAATCCAACGGTTGAGATCAATTCTAAGGGTAAGACACTATATGTACTGAATATCTAAACCCTAGAATGGAACTAAGACACACAACAAGAGGAGAACATATCTTATTGCAAGAACATAGAGAAACTTGAGCTGATTGTTATACGATTGCCTGCACTTCATTCTTCATTCATCTTCTTTGGGCAAATCTATTCTGGAAATCAAAGGGCATTCATTTATTCAACTTTATTTCTTCTTGGTACTGAGGTTTGGTGATTCAAGTTATTTTTTTTAAGAGCTTCTCATCTCATAACTTGTTATTGAATATCATTAGAGAAATTGATCTTGAATGTGCATATACATATAAATATTTTTTTTATATGATCATTACTTGAGAAAGGTTTTAGCTATTGGTTGAATAGTGTTTGATTTAAGAGTATATCTATTTTTCAAAGAACTTCTCATTCCAAATCTATTATTGAAATAAGCCAGGTGATTGATAGTGAGTATATTTTCACATAGATTATTTGGATAATCTCACTACTTGATTAAGGTTTTGTCATTGATTGAATAGTTTGATTCAAGTGTGTTTTCAGTTAAAGGATTCATATTTTAGATATATTAAAACACTTGAATATATATCCTTGGTATTCATAAATATTTATTTTATTGAGGGATATTTTGTTTGGAAAACCTTATACTCAGTATTTTGATCTTTGAATTACATATCGTATATAAACTTGCATATTACAAAGTTGGGGTTGTGGTTAAATATTTGAAAAAAAGCTTTTTGATATAAATTGATAAAATATTCAAGATAAAGCTTTTAACAAGTTCACATTAGATATATTTGTACTTCTTTACAAAGTGAACTCGAACCTTAATATACTCCAAAGAGTTTCTAATATTTCTTTACTTGGGAGTTTTTTATAAAAAAAAGGTTTGTATGTTGAAGCATAATCATTCATAAAACGATTGTATCGTTTTCATACATTCCGAGATTCAAGTTATATCATATGTTAATGTATTAGGAATTTGAATTGTACTCACCAGATTTTGTTTGGAAGCATTTTTTAGTGTTTTTACAGATTCTATTGTATACACAGTTCAGTGTGTGAACCGAGGTTTGAGGAAAGAGTTGTATCTCTTGTAAGTAGCGGGTGAGGAGGAAGTTGTACCTCTTGTAAGCAGCAGATGGTAAGGGAAGCTCCATCTCAATTTAGGGAGCGGGGATTTAGTGAAATCCTTGAGTGGTTGCTCAAGGAGAGGACGTAGGCCAAGTCGACTGAACCTTGTAAAAACCATGTTTGTCTTCTCTCTTCCCTTTACTCTTTACTTTTAGCACTGCATTTGAATTGTTTATATTGCATGTATAGGTTGGATAACATTTCACATAATTAATTGAGTAACAAGAATTCATTGATAAATATATAAGAAGGGTTTAAGTGGTAAATAAGTGTCAAAGAATTTTTAAATACCCAATTCACCCCCCTCTTAAGATTACACCTGATTCAACAAAACACATCACTATAAATTAAAAATCCCTCTTCTCCTGAAAGAATCGTCAACACAGGTGCAGTGATGAGTCGCTACTTCATATCCTAGAAGCTCTGTTCACATTCGTCAGACTAATCAAACTTCACTCACTTCCTAGTCAATCTAGTCAATGGGTCTGATAGTTTAGAGAAGCTCTCAACAAACCTGTGGTAGTACCAAGTCAATCCCAGGAAACTCCTAATCTCATGCATATTTTTCAGTCGTACCCAGTCTACTACCATCTCAACCTAACTCGAATCAATAGAAATACCACCTTGGATATAACATGTCCAAGGAAGGTAACCTATTCCAGCCAGAACTTGCATTTCTTGAGCTTCGCATACAACTTCTTTTCTTTCAGCACCTGAAGCACTATCCTCATATGTTCCTCATGCTCTATTGGGCTCTTCGAATACACTAGTATATCATCAATAAACACTGCCACAAACTGATCCAAATCTCGGTGAAAGACCCTATTCATCAAATCCATAAATACTACAGGAGCATTTGTCAAACCAAACGACAAACCAGAAATTCATAGTGGTCATATCGTGTTCTAAATGTTGTCTTCGGAACATCTTCCACCTTGACTTTCACCTGATGGTACCCAGAGCATAAGTCTATCTTCGAAAAGACATGTGTCCCCTCTGATCAAACAAATCATCGATATGAAGGAGCGGGTATTTATTCTTGATAGTCACTTTATTTATTTCCCTGTAGTCAATGCACAACCTCATCGACCCATCCTTCTTCTTCACAAACAAAACTGGCGCTCCCCAGGGTGACACACTGGATCGAATAAACCCCTTATCTAACAATTCCTACAACTATTCCTTCAATTCTTTCAGCTCTGCTAATGCGATTCTATATGGCGCCTTCAAAATCGGAGCTGTCCTTGGAACTAGATCAATAACAAACTCTACATCACGATCAGGAGGTAGTCCCAAAAAATTATTGGGGAACACATCAGGAAAATCCCTCACTACTGGGATATCCTCTACCCTCAACTCTCTTTCTAATACCACTTTCACATAGGCCAAATATCCTTGGCAGCCTTCTAATAGCAATCTACGTGCCTGAACGGTGATTAGTAACTGAGGTGGAGTGCACACACATAATCCCACGAATCTGTACTCCTGTCCCTTTGGAGGTCTGAACACTACCTCTCTTTGATGGCCGTCAATGCTGGCATAGTGGGTAGCTAGCTAGTCCATCCCCAAGATTACCTCAAGCCCATGCATCTCTAAAACCACTAGATTAGCTGATAAAGACCTCCCCTGAATACCCATTGGACAGTCCCTAAGTACCTTTCTGCATATCCCTACAACCCCAGTCGGCGTAGCAATAGACAGACTAATATCTAACTGATGAGGTTCAAACCCACACAATTTAACATATTCCCGAGCGATAAAAGAATGAGTCGCACCATAATCAAACAAGGCAGTAGTTTTAAATGATAGTATTGAAACAATACATGTCACCACATCTCTTGTCGCCTCAGCATCTCCCGACATCAGTGCATAAACTTGCGCCGGAGCATTATTCCTTTGTTGTCCGCCTTGAGGTGCCTAATAACCTCCTTTATATGGTCGAGGAGCCGCCGCTATCGTTAGCGGGGCCTAATTGTTTCTCGCGATATGTCCAGGCTGATAGCACCGATAACAGACAACCTCCCTCACTCGGCACTCTCCCAAGTATCTCTTATAGCATCTGGGACAAGGAGGAGGCATATGTCTGCCTTGTACTACCTATTCTCCTCCTCCCTGTTGTCGTCCCCCTATGCTATCATATCTCCTCTATGGCCCTCGACTAGACCCTCCTTTAAATTCTGGAGGCACAGGCGTACTTCCCTAGCTCTGTGCTGCTGCACCTCTCTATAGGCCGCTTTCAATCATTGCAGCTCTGTAACGCCTCGAACCTTTACATCGGGGTCTAGTGTGTTATACCTGATAATATCCCTAATAATCCATAATCCATAATTCATAATATACGCAGTGGAAAACATAACCATAATCTTCATATAACATAATACCAAAGTTTACTAATTCTAACTACTAACCATAATAAATTAATCATCCACCTATATTCAAATATATACATGTCTCCAAAACATTATCCACATATACCAGTATATAACACAACCGTCCATATCTCATAAAAATTAAAACATAAATCATAAAACATAAAATATACATATCAAAATTAATATAAAAATATATCATTTTCTCTTTCTATTTACCAAAAATGTTATAAAATCTCGAGCTCTCTAAGCTCGATCTCGAGGAAATCCTGAAAAAGATAATTTCATATTCAGGTGAGGCACATCTCAGTAGGGGAAGAAATAATATATTAAACTCAGCATGTGGCCATCATGAGATTATACATATCATTTTATAATATTTGCAAATCATTAACATAATTTCTTGAAACCATTTTTTGATCCTAATCAAACATATACAAATGTTTAACCCACAAGATTACCCAAGGATAGGGATGATTACCCGCCCATACAAGTAGCACCGCTCTGATACTTAGGTAACCCTAAGGTCACAATTAAAACATACCAGAGCACTCACCTTACTCAGTAAGCCCTCAAGTGTTAAATTGATTTCGTACTCATGCATTCAACAATAGTTTACCAGCAAAGGCCCTAAGGATAGGGAATTCTACCCGCCCATACAAGTAGATTCCTTCTGCCCTAGTGCGTTATGCAGCTACTGCCACATCTGAAGCTACTAGTGCACTCGCCGTACTCAGTAAGCCCTCAGGCGAAGAGTATGCCTCGCCCAATCGTAACATGTTCTACGTACATAAATACTTCTAATATCATAATACATTGTTCTTTCCCATTTGTATCATTCACATTTCGCATTTCATTCCATTGCATTGTCATTCCTTGTCATTTTATTTTATAACATTTTCATTTCATTCCTTTGTACAACAACCGCTCTTTAGCCATCATTTGTTAGTCCACATAGAAATACGCTAGAATCTGCTAACACGGCTCCTTTTAGCTGTCATCAGTTAGTCCACATAGAAATGAGCTAGATCTGCTAACCCGGCTTTCAACTATCGTACTTTTACATAGTTGCATTTAACATACAAAGGCAACATTGTCCATATCATATTTTATTCTCATTGCTTTACTTACTTAGCTTGCATCTCATACATTTAACATATAATTTGCACAGATTCTCATGCCACACAATTTAGCAATAAAATTCATACACTGCCTGTAAAATAAGCCAACCAACATTTAATGTTTATATACTAAAAATACCTTTCATTTCTTACTTAATTATCCTGAAAATATTTCCCACTTTCATCAGTTCATTTTCACATATACATATCTAATAAACAACCCTAAACTCGAAAAAAAATATAATTTAAACAGTTGGCATTTTACCCATACTGAAACATATACACGTACATATAACACAATTTATTTTTCTATTAAATTCATAAAAATTCTGATTTAATATATATTTTTCCCCTTACCTGGTTTCTTGAACTACGCCAACAAGGACTCCGAAAAATACCTATGGCACTCACCCGAACCTTGAATAAAAAATTTCTAACTCCAATAAATTATTCCTGAATAAAATATTATTTAAATATTTCCTAGGGCCATAATTCCTAAATAAATAAATATACCCTTAAATTTAGCCAAATTACCAAATTTATCAAATCCCACTCTCGCTTTGGAGTAGGGTCTAGAAAATCCCAATTGAAAAATTACCTACGTCAAAATGACGACGATAACGACTAGGACCCAGTGGTGGTGCCTAATCGTCGATTTAACAGTAGATTTAAAGCAAAATTGAGAAAATGGGAAAAAAATACCTTTCCCTATGAGCAGTACCTAAGCCGTTCCCACGACAAATCCGCTCAAGTAGAAATGTCGGTGGCGGAGTTAGGAACCCAACGGCACCTTCCATTTCCCGATCAGTAGAATATTCATAGAGAAATGAGGGGAGAGAGAGAGAGGCGGAGATAGAGAGGCGTGCCGCGTGAAGAATTATAGAGAGAGACACCGAAGAAGAAGAAGAAGGTGATGGAATTTTTTTTTTTAATTTTCTTTATCTTTTATTTTTTTTTAACTTACTTTTAGATAACTTTTATATATATATATATATATATATATATATATCTTTATTCCAATTTTTTTTTACTATTTATTTATTTATTTAATAACATTTAATTAATTCATTAATTAATTAATATTTTTTTATACTATTTATTTTTATTTGTTTATTTATACATTAATTTAATAGTGTTTAACCAATTAATTAGTTATTTTTATTTTTATTTTTTTTTAATTTTTTTTTCTCAGGTTATTACAAGCTCTGTCTACTATCTCTGAAAATGTTTGAGCCTGGAAGCCTACCATCTGCTCATACAGGTTCTGCCTTAGGCCCACCTCAAATTTCCTCGCCTTCCTCTCCTCATCTAGCACTAGATACGGGGCGAATCGGGATAGCTTAATGAATCTCGTTGCATACTGCTGCATCGTCAAAGGCCCATATGTCAGATACTGTAACTCTGATGCCTTTGCACTCTTGATCATTACGGGAAAGTGCCGCTCGAAGAAAATCTCCCTAAAGGCGACTCCACGTCATCGCTACAGGGCCAGACATCTACTCCTCCAGCAGTCTCACCAACCTCCACTAGCACTTTGCTTCCCCAGTCAATTTAAATGTAGCAAATAACACCCTCTGCTTATTTGTACATGAGAGGACTGTTAGTATGTATTCTATGTCCTGGACCCAATTCTCGGCTACTAGTGGGTCCTCTCCTCCAACAAAAAATAGGGATTGCATATGCGTGAACTACTCGATTGTGTAGCTCCGCTCCCCCAAGATCTTGGCCATCTCATCCATCATCTATTGGGTGACACTACGTAATACCGTGTCATGGTCGCCACCACCCATACTGGAAGGTCCTGCCCCATCACCTCCAGCACTCATGTTACTGTTCCCCAAATCCATCCTGTAAAGGGAACAACTAGTCTCAACATACAATTACTATCACACAACCAATACACTGCCATAACTCATAAATTACTCTTCTACGACCATTTATCTCCACATCCTCAATTCCCATTTAAGATTCAGTCTTACCACTTAGAAACAAGACTCAATGGTAGTATCCATGGTTTTCCTAATCGCCACCCCAGGAAAAACATAGAAACAACCTGGGTACTTTTGTCTCTAGGCTTTAAGATTGAATCCTAAATTCTCACGTCATCCTCTAACAATCATTAACTTACATTTCAATCTACCTGTCTCCTGTTTTCCTCGAAATCCATTCCTATACTTTGGTATTGTATTCCACTGTCTATTAAAGTCTGTAGAACCTAGCAACCTAGGCTCTGATACCAAACTGTGACTCCCCGATTTTCATACTAATTTTTTTATCATTAATAAAAATTTAATCATACACATCACATTAGCCACGTCAACACCTCTAATACCACTCATATGACCCGACCCGCATTGGGCACGGGTAAACAGACATTTCATTTATATTAACCTAACAACGGAAGTCATAAATACAAACTAATACCCAGAGTATCATTATACATAAACATGTACATTTCTATCATACCCAAAACAACACAACCTTATGAAAATTACACCTCCTAAGTCCAACACTCACCCTGTATATCAGGGTATCTACTCCACACTATCTCGGAGCCTAATCACCTGGTGTGTCTCTATTCCCTAAAAAGTTTAGATAATTTGGGTGAGACACATCTCAGTAAGACAGAATAAATTATTTACAATATGTGGCAATATGAGTTCAGTTATATCAAAATACTCATTAAAATGAGTTCCATTTGGGAAAGTATACAAATTCATTTTCATACTCGTATAAATATACATCACAAGCTTTTAAAGCTTTTAATTTCGTTTCCAAAATCATTAGTACACAAGTCACGTTTACCAGCGAAGTTCCTGAGAATAGGGAAACTTACCCGCCCATACAAGTTGTTTCCCTCTGTCCTGATATCATTTGGAACCTTACCCGATTACTCAGGTTCAGCTACAACTGATAATTATCAGGGTACTCACCTTATTCAGTAAGCCCTCAGGCGGAGAGTTTTACTTCGCCTCATTTATTTATATTATTAACTCACACTATTTCTTCCCTCATTTTCTTTCATTGCATTTCCATTTTCATTTTATTTCCATTTTCATCTAACTCATGAGTGTCCCTGATAACCAATATACTCGTGTCTGTAACTCATGGCTACCTAGAGGATATTCACTATGCCATGCTTCCCCCCATGGTTAGGGTTGTGCAACCCGAATGCTGGATCTAACCTCAGTTGGCCAACTCGGTTAGATCAAACTATTATATCATATATCCCGTATCTATAGTATGACTGGCCGACTTCTAGCCCTGATCTGGACTCAGGGGGCATAACAACTCTACTATACAGCTCAGTCAACTGTCACACCACACGCTCCACGAGTTCGTATGGTTGCACTAACACCGCTAGCAACTGTACAATGCTCGATATCACAACACATAATTAGGGTTTCCATATATATCCATCAAGGTTATCATTACCACATAGTCGCAATCATTATGCGGTATTGGCATTTCATCAATCATATTTCCAATGATCCCATTACAGCTTTCGCACTTTGCAATGTTCACATTTCCCAGTATACTCATTACAATATTTACATTTCAATATTCATATTTCAACTCCCACATTTTAATGTTCATATTGCAAAATTTCTATTGCAATATTCCCACATTTCAAAATTCATTTCATAGTAATACATATATATATATATATATATATATATATATATATCTCTTTTCACATTCATTTCATTCTCATGTTAGCATATAACTCATTTCATGTTTTTCAATACTTCTCAACATACTCAAATTAGTATTCATACTTTCCCATTTTCATAAAAAATCATTTCTATACACGTATTTATATATCATTTTCATCATTTCTAGCAAACATATCGAAAATTCTCATTTCATCATTTTCTCATAAAATACTCATCATCAAATTTCACATTTTTCAATATACATCATAAGCTATACAATTTTCATCTAATATTTATAATATACTAATTTCATAGGGAAAAATATCATAGCTTCATTTTTCACATAATCATTCAATCAATAATATCAAAAATACTGTTATAATTTATTTCCCTTACCTAGCTTACTAAGGGTCTTGTAAAACCTTGATCCTACGTCCCCGCCATCCAAAATTCAAATCCTACAATTCGCGTTTTCCCCAGATTAATTAACTCATTTCCCAAAATAATACCCATATAACCTTTCCTAGACTCCATATACTCCAAATTAACATTTAAACTAATATTTAACACTCTTACCTAATTTCCTAAACTATGCCTGCAGGGTCCTGAAATTACACCTACGGTACTTACTCGAACCTTGAATCCAATAACCCTAGTTCAACCTCAGAATGCCCAATAATTAACATTTCCAAATCTACAATAATTAAATAATAATTAATTTCTAAATAACCCACTTTATCCTAATTTGGGGGTTATGTCTACGACGACCTCACGAGAAATCCGCTCCACTAGACTTGTAGAAAATTATTCCTAGATTCTCGTGGTGGTATCCGATCGTCAATTAAGCTTAAGATTTATGAGAAATTGAGGTAAAAGTGAGAATTTAGCTTACCCCACGGGATATGCTTACGCCGCTTATATGACAAATCTATTCCAGTAGAAATGTCAGTGGTGGAGGATTTAGTCCAGCGATATTTCCAGATTTTCGATTGGCGCTTGTTAGGCCGGGAAAATCAAAGAAAGAGAGAGAGACAAAATGAAGAGAGGGAGAGACGCTGGCCTCCTGTGCACATAAAAGAAATGAAAAAGGAAGGGGGGCGAGCGCATGAAAGAAAAGAAAAAGGTGGGGTTTGTTTCTAAATCTTCCTGATTCATGAGGAAGTAATATATATATATATATATATATATATACACATATTATAATATATTATTGTTATTATATTATGTTATATTTTATTTAATAATTAATCATTATTATTTAATTTCTTAATTTAAATTAATTAATTAATTTATATATATACATATATATTATAATATATTATTGTTATTATATTATATTATATTTTATTAAATAATTCATAATTATTATTTAATTTCTTAATTTAAATTAATTAATTAATTTATATATATATAAGTCTATCACTTTCTAGTGCGTTACAGTATCACTAGAACTGATTCAAACATGTGAGATTTGAAAGATGAGATCAGTTTCTAAGAGTATTTGCAGAGAACACAATAGTAGTATAACCAGAGAGTTTATCAAGGTATGAACGTGCCGTTCTCTTTTCTTTTTGAATTTTTTGTTATCCTAATGTGCGAGAATAAGACGTTTAAATAGTGCATTAGGGTTTTAAAAAGTTTCCTTAAGGTTTTCTCTTAATTTGGAAACCAATCATGCAAGATATGGAAACATGATCAGCGATGAAACTCGTTTAAACATACGTATCCATCACCTGTCCTCGTAGGGTCAGTCACCTATTGTAGTGATCTTAAAAAAAAAATAATTAAAAAATTAAATTAAATTAATAAATTAATTAATTAAAATTAAATGATTAAATAATAATTAATATTAATTAAATAATAATATAATGTAACATATATATATATATATATATATGTTTAGTATATTATATAATATATATAAAAGTAACTCTCCTGAAGCTTTAGAAGCTTCAGGAGATTGAATTTGAAACTGAATTGTTGTAGAGCAGAGAGACCGTCCCCCCCTGATTACATTCACTCACGCCACTCTTCCATCCTTCTTTCTCTCTCCTTATTTCTCAATGGATCTTCAGCTAATCGGGAAACGGAAGGTATTGTTAGGTTCCAAACTCCGCCACCAAAATTTCTACTAAAGCAGAGTTGTCGTGGGAGTGGCATAGGCATCATTCCTGAGGTAAGGTAACTTTGCCCTATTTTCTCAATTTCTCCTTAAATCAGCCGTTAAATCGATGATCGGGCACCACCATGGGGTCCTAGTCACGATCGTCATCATTTTGGTCGGAGTAAATTTCCAATTTGAGTTTCTTAGGCCCCACTCCAAAGCGAGAATGAGATTTGGGGAATTTCGTAAATTGGTTATATTTGAGGGTATAATTATTTATTTGGAATTTATGGGCCTAGGAAATATTAAAATAGTATTTTATTTATGGTTGATTTAATGGAACTAGGATTTTTATTTCAGGGCTCGGGTGAGCGCCGCAAGTATCTTCTCAGGGTCCCTATTAACGTAGTTCAAGAAACCAAGTAAGGGGGAAATATATATTAAACCAGATTTTTATGAATTAATTGAAAAATGAAATATGTTATGAATATATGTGCATATGTTTTTTTTGGTATGGGTTTAAAATGCCAACCTTTTAAATTATACTTTCTAAGCCTAGGGCTATTTTATTATATACGTATATGTGAAATTGAACTGATGAAAGTGAAATATTTTTCAGAATAATTATGTAAGAAATTAAAGGCATTTTTCTAGTATGTAAATGTTAAATGTGGATTGACTTATTTTATAGGAAATATATATATATATATATAAATTTTACTGCTAAATAATGTGACATGAGTAAATAGGAATGCTGTATAGAAATATGTTATATGCATGAGATGCAAGATATATAGGAAATGAACTGAGTATGAAAATGTTATATGAAATATGCTACATGTGAGTGTTAATGCAACCATATAAAACAGCTGAAAAATATTGGGTAAAACAGCTGAAAGATGTTAAGTAAAATAATTGAAAGATGCTGGCTAAAACAGCTAAAAAATGTTGGATAAAACAGCTGAAAAATATTGGGTAAAATAGCTGAAAGATGTTAGGTAAAACAAGTGAAAGATGTTGGGTAAAACGGGTAAAGGTTTTGGGTAAAACAGTTGAAAGATGCTGGGTAAAACAGTTGAAAAATGTTGGGTATAACAGCTGAAAGATGCTGGGTAAAACAGCTGAAAGATGTTGGGTATGAAATGAAAATGGAAATGAATAAAAAAGAAATGAAATGTGAAATGTGAACAATGCAAAATGGGAAAAAACTAATGTGAAATGTGAACAATGCAAAATGGGAAAAAACTATGTAAAGTGAAATGAAATGAAAAGTAAAAGATGAAAACATGAATAGTTGAGAAATGTAGAATAATGGTAAACAAAATAATGTATTATGGTATTATCAGTATTTATGCTAGTAGAACATGTTACGTTTGCCCAAGGGCCTGTTGAGAAAGGCGAGTGTCCTGGTTGTATCAGGTGTAGCAATAGACTACATAACGTGCTAGGGCAGAGGGAAGCTACTTGTATGAGTGGGTAGATTTCCTTATTCTTGGGAGCATTCGCCGGTAAACTTTTGTATGAACTGTGTGAATACAAGATTAATCTATCACTTAAGGGCTTATTGAGTAAGGTGAGTGCCCTGGTATGCTTCAGTCGCGACCCTTGAGTTGCCTAATGTATCAGAGCATAGAGGTGCTACTTGTATGGGTGGGTAATCACCCCTATCCTTAGGTAATGTCGTGGGTAAAATGTCTTACATGTGTTTGATTAGGATCAGAAAATGATTTCAAAAATTATGTTAATGATTTTCAAATGATGAATAATATGTTATATATAAATGTCATGTTGGCCACATACTGTTTTAATATATTGTTTCTACCCTTATTGAGATGTGTCTCACCCGAATATGAACTTATCTTTTTTAGGACCTCCACAAGATCGGCTTGAGCTATTATAGCATTTTTGAGAAAAAAGGTATAATTTTGATGATATTTTGGGATGTATATATTTTATGTTTTATGTTTTAAGTGTTCTGAGTATTGAATGGTTGTGAATACTGGAAGTTGTGGATTATGTTTTTGGAGTTATGTATATATGTGGTTACAGGAAGTTGTATAAATTATGTTGGATTGTAGATAAATGTAGAAAACTCTGGTATTATATTGTTGGAAGATTGTATTTACATTTTCCGTTGCATAAATGATAATAGAATATTAGGTATCAAGTAAATGAATAGATAAGTAGCACTCCAAGCCCACTGAGAGTGTCGGGGTGTTACAGATGGTATCAAAGACAGGTTTCCAGCCAAAAGTATGACTAATTTCACATCGCCTGGATATGGTAATGTTAGAGTATTAGGTTAAAGATGATTTATACCAGAGTATAGGAAACGGTTAGGATAAGGATGCTGGATGGATAGGTTAGGTTAGGTGTTAAGAAGTAGGTTTGGTGTAGGGAAGTTGACTCACTCGAAAAATGAGCAGCTCGAAAGCTATCTCAAGTATAGGAGTTACGTCGTGTAATATTAAGCCCAAGGGCTAGATCGTCTCCTCAGGGAATGCGTTTTAATCTCAGATTTTATGTTCTTCCAATCGAAAATAAAAATGTACTGAACTCAGTTCAGATTCGGAGTTTTTCAGAATTTTGGAGACTTAAACAAAAACTTAAATTAAAGTCCTAAAACTAGCATGCTTCAATTTAAAGAGTACGAATGGAAACTCTAATCTACCTAAGGAGACATCAAAACATGCGCTAATTAAAAATGGTAACATTGATCATGGAATTAAAGCACGCGGGAATGGAAACTTAATCAAACACAAACATGCACTAAAAATCGGGACTTTAACGCGAACCAAGACCTTGAAGTAAAATTAAACTATTAATGATTTAAACGAAGACAAAACACGAGAAAAACAAAATAAAACAAAACACAAACTTTAATAAAAACCTAAACTAATCAAGCTTCAACAAAGAGACGTGATTTTTGGGAAAACTTCGAAACAATAACAATTTTTTATTCTTTTTTTTTTATTTTGGAATCAACCCAAACTTCAATTGAGTAAAGAAATAACTTCAATAAAAAATTAAATACTAAAAACTAACTTATATCAATATGAGCATCTAATTAAATAACAAATAAAAAAATAGAGTAAGAGAAAGAAAGATGGAGAGAACAAAACTAATTAACTAAGTTATTCAATAAAATTCTGTAGGTAAAAAAAAATAACAATTAACATGCATAAAAGAAAGAGATAAGAAGAGAGAGAGAGAGAGAGAGAGAGAGAGAGAGAGAGAGAGAGAGAGAGCATGGAAAACTGGCCGAGCAGCTGCTGTGGAAGCTTGGTCTCTGCTGTGCTCGGATGGCTGGCAAATTGGAGGAACAGAGGAGCTCCGGTGCTGTGTTCTTAGCAGCAGGCCGCTGCTGGTGTGGTCTGGGTCTCAGGTTGATTCTGTTGGTGGCTATGGCCAGAGGACGTTGCAGGTGTTGGCCTCGAAACAGCAGACTCCCAGCTATATTGGAGTGGTTGCTGGAACTCAGGTTGCAAGGAGGCTCGCCGGAGTTGCTGTGTGGAGCTCGCTGCGAAGGCTGTGTGGCTGAGTTGCAGGATTGAAGGAGGAAGCAGAGGGCTAGCAGAACAGAGGCTGAAAGAGAAGAGCAAGGAGAGGAAGAAAAAGGAGACGAGAGAATAGATAATGAGAAGGGAGAAGAGAGGGAAGGAACAGAGGATAGAGAAGATACAGAGAGCTGAGAAAAGAGAAGAGCAGAAAGAAAGAAAGGCTAGGAAGAGAGAAGGCACAGAAGAAAACAAAAGAGAAGAGGGAGAAGAAGAAAAGGATGAAGAGGAGTTGGTGTGCAAGAAAAAAGAGGATTTAAAGGGTAGGGGGGTAGTGCCCTAGGACCCAAGACCTCGATAGGAGACCCGACCCGAATGGTTGTATTTTTTCATTTTTTTTATTCTCTGTTCATCACAAATCTGACTCTTTTGGAGCCCGTTTCTCACAAAACTTAAAACATGAAAGTTATAGATAATCTTTTCCTATTTCCCCTGAAATTTGAATCGTCTTGATCGGAGCTCATATGGAAAAGTTATGCATGAAATACGAACAGATGTTGGTTTTGGTTTCCGAGATTTTTCCTGCAACAAAAAATTACCAAAACTTCATAAATAGTGCAATAAAGTTCATGAATGATGATTTTGGTACTTTATTAAAATATTGGACAATTTTGGACATTTAATTAAAAATATAAACTGTAAAGCCCGGGTTAAGATGCCCAATTACGCAGTTTTGACGCATAATCACACCCCCCAACTAACGTTTTGATAGTCTCTAGCAAATGACGTGAATGAATCTCGGGGTGGTATCTACAACTACAAACTCCAATAATCATGAAATCAATGCACCCGCGACAATATTATACCACTTCACATACAAGAATATAACTGAATTTCACACAAGTTTGTTCATATTCAATGCACACGACTCCAAAGCACGTCACTCATGCAAGTTTCATCGTTTATATGTGATTTGAGAGCAGTATACTCACATGAAGTTAATCAGTGGCACATTCAGAGTTAATGCAATCATATAAGTTCGAGTATAAACAGGTAAACTCTCGGGGTGTGTGTGATGTGTGTGACTCAGTACACCTAGGACCCTAGTGGACACCTACAGAACGGTCGCTTTAACTCGGCCTAACTGGTATACCCTCAAGAACACTCAAAGAAAATGGGTTTACTCATCATATGTGAGGAGGAGTGTCGCGATCAAACATCCCACATATTAAAAGGAACAACGCTAAGTATATGGAGTGGACTAGTCTGGAAAGAATCTAGTCTATCTATGAGGTGTTGGGTCCTTCACCCTAGCATCTTCTCACCTACTCACCATATCCAACTGAGACCACCCTAGATCAACTTACTCACAAACTTGTCGTGAATACATCTGAGGCATTAATCGGTTGAAGCATCTTCATACGTGGAAAATATGTGTCGTCCTTGACTTTTTGTGATATGTATTTGGGCCGGCATTGACATTTCATTTCATGCACATGTGTATTGCTTATTCTTTAATTTGCTCATTCTTCATTTTCTGTCTTTTCTTGATCAATTAGGACAATCATAACACTTCTTTTGTAATCTTCATACCATCAATGGGAATTGAGCTCGAATAGGAGTTCATGAATTAAGTCTATCTCTAGGGGTGGCTCAGCCATCACATCTTGAGTAGGCTACAAGACCTAGGTTTCTATCTCCCCACTAGGTGTCACCTCTAGGCTAGAAAATCAAAGACAGAGACTAGTATACAAGGAATCATCCAGAAAAAGAGAATTGAGTTCTATGAACTTTGATTTTATATTAACGCTCAAAAGGACGATAATAGCTCAAGAATATCTCACAAAGGTGTCATAGTCGCCACGGGTGTTCTCTCAGTGCTCACAAGGAAACCCTAAGTGCAATGAATCACGTGAATGTGTTTATTCAGCCTCATGAGATGCCGTGTAAATACAGGAAATTATATAGTCAAATTAACACGAATGTACTAACAATTAATTCTTCATAGAGTCATAAAGTCATATAAAGAGAAACTATGCATGATTGACTCAAGTGTGTCATTCTTAAGTTATACGCGAGTATGTGAAAGGTATACGCAATGTTAAGCATAGCATAGTGCAATGTAATTCCTTCAGTACTCCTCCTTTATTTTTATTTATTTTTTTGATTGATTTTTTTTAATAATATGAAACTCGGTACGTGTACGTGCACAGTGTCACATGCGAATGCTCACCCCCCCAACTAAAGTGGAACATTGTCCTCAATGTGAAAGCGTAGGGGAAATAAAATTGTGCACGGTAAACAACTAATGAAAAAGTACTACTAACTAATTGAACAAGAAAGAAAAGGGAAACACACAACTAAAACAAATAAACGAAAAAATAAAAATAAAAATAAAAATAAAACAGTAGCATAGAAAGGTCAGAGGACTCCCCTAGGGTCTTGCAGAAGTAAGACTGCCTTATTAGGATCGAATGGAATTGTGGGAGGCTTGAGCTGTTGCTCCTTGACTTTGACATTATTATCATTCATTGGACCCACTAGTTCTACTGTGTTGTAGGAACGAGCATGTTCAACGATATACGAGCCACAGCGGGGTCTCAGCTTCCACGGAAACAGACGGTATTTAGAGTTGCAGAGAGAGTCTTGCTGACTTGGGAAGGGTTGTTTTTCCTTGAGTTTATGCAGCACCTTCATCTGCCTCTTCTCTAAGCAGTCCTTGTCATTGGCTTTCCTTTTAGATTTTGTGGGCGCATGCACCTGCGATTTTCTCAACCCTATGGCATTATCAAGTAAAAAGTTAATCTGTTTTATGATCCAAAATATATAATGCTGAATTTTAACAGGTACATCACATGCCTTACCGTAAATCAACCTGTATGGAGTCATTCTTGAAATTCTATTGATTGCAGCTCGGTAAGTCCAGCGGGCATCATCCAATTCCTTAAGCCATGCTTTGTGGTTAGGACAACCCATCTTCTCAAATATAATCTTGACTTCTGAAAAGAATTGTCACTTGTCCTGTAATAATGTTCGATTGGTAGCAAAGTAGTTCACAATATCATCAACTAGAGGGCCGTATGACATGTCGATGATTGGATAGGTGATGTTTAACATAGTCAATTCTGGCGGTCTCCATTGCTCATCACGGATCGGTATTTCATCTATCCCTGTGGACAGCTCATCAATTACCTCAAGTTGTCTAGGAGCTTCACTTTCACATGTACCATCCAAACCAACTGCTGAAAACAGCTCCAATGCATCCAAGTCATCCACCATGTCTACTGCATGTACCTCTGATTCCTCACGCCCAGTCGGCATTTTATTAAACACGTTCATTTCCTGTGTCATGTTCCCAAATGCAAGCTTGAGTACTCCACTTCGACAATTGATTAAAGCGTTAGAAGTTGCAAGGAATGGTCGGCCAAGGATAACAGGGGCCTGATAGATGGTGGACACAGGTTGCTGCATTTTTAGAACAACAAAATCCACTGGGTAGTAGAATTTGTCGACCTGAATCAATACATTCTCAATGATGCCTTGTGGAGCTTTTACGGATCTGTCTGCTAACTGTAGCATCATATTGGTCTTCTTCAGTTCACCTAAATCCAGCTGTTTATATATCGAGAATGGGAGCAGATTCACACTACTCCCCAAGTCAAGTATAGCTATGCGATGCGAGATTCACCAATCAAGATCGAAATAGTGGGAGACCCGGGTCTCTAAGTTTCTGTGGAGTCAGATTTAGTATCAACGCGCTAACTTGCTCAGTCAAGAAAGCCTTTTTCTTCATGTTTAATTTCCTTTTTACTGTGCATAGGCCTTTCAAAAATTTTACATATGCTGGGATTTGTTATATGGCCTCTATAAGTGGAATATTGATCTTCACCTGTTTGAATATCTCCTGGATCTCCGTATGATACTTATTCTTTTGACCAGATGTCAACCGTTGAGGGTACGGTACCACGGGTTGGTATTCCTTAACTGGCTCATCCTCTTTATTATCTGACTTTGTTAAACTTGAGCTAGCCTCATCTGATTTTTGTTTTCCTTTATCTGTCTTATTTGTCACCTGAGGTGTCGGCGTGGTTGTTTGTTGGTCAGTGGGAATTTCAGGACAGGCAACTTCTTTTCCGCTTCGCAAGGTAATAACCGCCTTTACTGACTCAAACGTATCCCCTAAAACATTGTGCACTGACTGTTGTGGCTGTCTATATACCTTGGGATTAGGCTGAGGCTGTGCAGGGAATTTTTCTTTTTCCAGGGTATTAAGCTGTGTACTCATCTTGCTTACGGCATCTTTCAGTTCTCCATTGGTCATAACTTGCATTTGCATGAATTGCTGGAGCATGGTTGCCACCTGCGCTACACTATCATCAGAAACTTTCTTTACTGGAATGGGGACTAACGCTGGTTGGAATCCTGGTGGTGCGTAGCACCGAGAAAACTGTTGCAGTTGATATTGCGGTTGAGGAGCTACAACTAGATTGTATGTCGGTTGCGGAGGCGGTGCAAATGATTGAGGTACTTGCTGATACCGTGAAGATGATGGACCAGGCTGATCATCTCTCCATTGAAGGTTTGGATGATTCCGCCACCTCGGGTTGTAAGTGTTTGAGAGGGACTAATTCTGCGTCTTATTGACCCAATTTGCCGATGACACCTGATCAGATCTGCTCTCTTGCAACACAGGTAAGAATTGACAATCCTGAGGTTTGTGGTCTGAAGTCTCACAAATCGTGCAAATCTCATCTTTCGACTTTTCGGATTCCATGACTTCCAATTTCTTAGATAAAGCAGCTACAAGAGCCTGTAAGCTAGTGTCCTCTTTGACCTCATATCTGCCCCCGCCACTGATTACTCGGATAGGTTAGGCAGCTATCAGCACCCGTTCAGGTCGTGCGTTCCACTGCTGGGCACTCTCAGCGAGATAGTCTAAAAATGATAAACCCTCCTCTGGTTCCTTAAGGAAGAACATCCCATTGCACATAGACTGGACAAATTGTTTGCACACTAAAGCAGTAAAAAAAATAGTTCACTAACTTCCATGATTCGAAACCATGGTGCGAGCATATGTTCATCAGGTCCTTGAATCTCTCCCAACATGCCTGGAATGTCTCACCATCTTTTTGCATGAACTGACTGATCTGCTCCTGCAGGTTCTCTGAAGAGGAAAGAACTTATGTAAGAACTCACGCTGCATTTCAGCCCAGCTAGTAATAGAGTTAGGGCGCAAAGAATTAAACCAGATTTTTGCCTTGTCTTTCAGAGAAAAGGGAAACAAACGCAGTTTAATGTATTCATCAGTCCCAGCTCTATTAATGAAAGTGGTGCAAACCATCTCAAAGTCTGTCAAGTGTTGGTATGGACTCTCAGAGTCCATCCCGTGAAACTGGGGAATCAAAGATAACATGCCATGCTTAAGAGTGAAATTCGGTGCATCTTGTGGCAACACAATGCATGAAGGTGTAGATGTGCGTGCAGGCTATAGAAAATCTTCAAGTGTATGTGGTGCATGTGCAACAAGGGGTGAGCAAATGGTCGGTTTGGCCAAATTCGGTTAATTAACCGAATTAACCGAAATTTTTGGTTAATGATTTCTGATAACCGAACCGACCAAACAAAGGAAGCTCACCGAACTGAACCCGACCGAATTACCTTTTTGGGTAATTCGGTTAACCGAATTAAACCGAAATAATTTAAAATTAATTATTAAAAACAGAATATAATTATAACTTTTTTACTAATTCGAGCTTAATTAAGCATCTCATCTATTAATTTTATTCATAAAAAAGATATCTTGGTATTAAACTATAAGAGTAGAATCACTAGAATCATTAATTATCAATTCGGTTAATACGGTTAACCGAATTGATAATTCATATTAACCGAACCGATAACCGATTAACCAAAAATTGGTAAAATCGTAACCAAACCGAACCGACCTTATTTCTTAACCGAACTGAACCGACCGAAATTGGTCGGTTAATTCGGGTTTCCCCGAATTATGCTCACCCCTATGTGCAGCCATAGCTTCTTCAAAATAATGGCCAAACGGATTATTCAACTCAAATTCAGAATCACTCGCAGGACTAACAGGTGAACAGTCAGACTCGGTGCTATGTGTATCCCTACTGGTGTTAGGTGAAAGTCTACACAATCGATTCGAATTATCTCGAACCCAGGGTATCAAACATCACAATAGCCAGCAGAAATCCACTAACACGGTAATTGACAAATTTTTTTTCAAATTTTCAATTTTCAAAATTTTTTTTTTCTATTTATAAAAAAATAAAAAATTTTGGGAAAATGCATAATTCGAAATTAAAACTGGCAATCCCCGGCAATGGCGCCAAAAACTTGACTCACTCGAAAAACGAGTAACTCAAAAGCTATCCCAAGTATAAGAGTTACGTCGTGTAATATTAAGCCCAAGGGCTAGATCGTCTCCTCAGCGAATGCGTTTTAATCTCAGATTTTACGTTCTTCCAATCGAAAATAAAAATGTACTGAACTTAATTCAGATTCGGAGTTTTTCAGAATTTTGGAGACTTAAACAAAAACTTAAATTAAAGTCCTAAAACTAGCATGCTTCAATTTAAAGAGTACGAATGGAAACTCTAATCTACCTAAGGAGACATCAAAACACGCGCTAATTAAAAATGGTAACATTGATCATGGAATTAAAGCACGCGGGAATGGAAACTTAATCAAACACAAACATGCACTAAAAATCGGGACTTTAACGCGAACCAAGACCTTGAAGTAAAATTAAACTATTAACGATTTAAACGAAGACAAAACACGAGAAAAACAAAACAAAACAAAACACAAACTTTATAAAAACCTAAACTAATCAAGCTTCAACAAAGAGACGTGATTTTTGGGAAAACTTCGAAACAATAACATTTTTTTATTCTTTTTTTTTATTTTTATTTTGGAATCAACCCAAACTTCAATTGAGTAAAGAAATAACTTCAATAAAAAATTAAATACTAAAAACTAACTTATATCAATATGAGCATCTAATTAAATAACAAATAAAAAAATAGAGTGAGTGAAAGAAAGATGGAGAGAACAAAACTAATTAACTAAGTTATTCAATAAAATTATGTAGGTAAAAAAAATAACAATTAACATACATAAAAGAAAGAGATAAGAAGAGAGAGAGAGAGAGAGAGAGAGAGAGAGAGAGAGAGAGAGAGCAGCGAAAACTAGCCGAGTAGCTGCTGTGGAAGCTTGGTCTCTGCTGTGCTCGGATGGCTGGCAGATTGGAGGAACAGAGGAGCTCTGATGCTGTGTTCTTGGCAGCAGACCGCTGCTGGTGTGGTCTGGGTCTCGGGTTGATTCTGTTGGTGGCTATGGCCAGAGGATGTTGCAGGTGTTGGCCTCAGAACAGAAGACTCCCAGCTATATTGGAGTGGTTGCTGGAACTCGGGTTGCAAGGAGGCTCGCCGGAGTTGCTGTGTGGAGCTCACTGCGAAGGCTGTGTGGCTGAGTTGCAGGATTGAAGGAGGAAGCAGAGGGCTAGCAGAACAGAGGCTGAAAGAGAAGAGCAAGGAGAGGAAGAAAAAGGAGACGAGAGAATAGATAATGAGAAGGGAGAAGAGAGGGAAGGAACAGAGGATAGAGAAGATACAGAGAGCTGAGAAAAGAGAAGAGTAGAAAGAAAGAAAGGCTAGGAAGAGAGAAGGCACAGAAGAAAACAAAAGAGAAGAGGAAGAAGAAGAAGAAGAAGAAGAAGAAGAAGAAGAAGAAGAAAAGGATGAAGAGGAGTTGGTGCTCAGGAAAAAAGAGGATTTAAAGGGTAGGGGGGCGGTGCCCTAGGACCCAAGACCCGGATAGGAGACCCGACCCGAATTGTTGTATTTTTTATTTTTTTCATTCTCTGTTCATCACAAATTTGACTCTTCTAGAGCCCGTTTCTTGCAAAACTCAAAACACAAAAGTTGTAGATAATCCTTTCTTCTTTCTCCAAAAATTTGAATCGTCTCGATCGGAGCTCAAATGGAAAAGTTATGCATGAAATACGAATAGGTGTTTGTTTTGGTTTCCGAGATTTTTCCTGTAACAAAAAAATTACCAAAACTTCATAAATAGTGCAATAAAGTTCATGAATGATGATTTTGGCACTTTATCAAAATATTGGATAATTTTGGATATTTAATTAAAAATATAAACCGTAAAGCCCAGGTTAAGATGCCCAATTACGCAGTTTTGACGCGTAATCAGAAGTATAGGATTTTGTTTTGTAGTTTAGAGGCGAAAATACGCCGATGATTTCCTATGATTTTTTTGAAGCAGTCGACGGCCTCAGAAAACTCACGGTAAACGTCAGATGATTTCATTTTTCAATTGTGAGACTAGTCCTTATATGAGGAACTTGGATGTATATTGGACTTAAATTATATAATTGTGTTGATGGGTTATGATATGGAATTCTTATCTCTTTCCTGTCCTATTTTCAGGATGGATCATAGAGATGAGGACGTAGAGGTAGAAGGAAGAGATAATTTGCAGACCTCCAATGAAGAGGAAATTGATACCTCTGTGATGTTAAGGGGTATAGCCCGACATGTTAGGACATAAATGAAGAAGGATCCCAGAGAATAGAACTGCTCAACTACAGATAAGGGCAGTAGCATCAAGGAGTTTATGAGGTTGAACCCCCCTACTTTTGAGGGAGGGCCTAATCTAGTGATTGAAGAGAACTGGATTTAATCGATAGAAGAGATATTGGAGGTATTTGACTGCACGGACAAGCAGAAGGTCCGTTATGCCACATTTAAGATGACCGGAGATGCAAAATGCTGGTGGTTTTCTGTGAAGCTACTAGAGGAACAGAGATTGGTAAAGATAGCTCTAACGTGGGATAGATTTAACAAGCATTTCTTTGATAGGTATTTTCCTTCATCTGTCATAGAGGAAAAGATTGATGAGTTCACTAACCTGACCCACAGAAATATGACAGTCGGAGAATATGCGGCCAAGTTTGTTGAATTGTCACATTTTTCTCTGTTCTTGATTCCGAATGAGGTAAAAAAGGCCAGGAAATTTGAAAAAGGCATGAGGCATAGAATTTATGAGCTGGTGGTGGGGTTTCAGGTTCAAAATTTATCGGATTTAGTTGATAAAGTTTCGGTACTGTAAAAGAGCATCTAGAGCAGCACCGAGCCTACATAGTAGAAGAAGAGACCTGCACCATCCAGTTTTCAGGCTGAGGTCAGTTAGGGGTCAGGGAAGAAAGGGAAAGATGCAGTAGGTTCTGGTTATCAGGGTAATCAGTCCTACCCCATATGCCATACATGTAACAAGAGGCATAAGAGAGAATGTTGGTTTTAAACTCCTACCTGTTTCAGGTGCGGTAAACCAGGGCATGTTAAGAGGGATTATCGGGAACTATTGCCTGTAATACTTGCACAGACCCAAGACCGAGGGAAACATCAGATACCACTAGGCAGAGGTGGACCAGCATGTGTTTATACGATGGTCATGAGGCAGATAAAGCCAAGAGGGTAGGTATGAATTTATGTTTAAGATAATGATGATCTTACTTAATTTTCAGATGATATAGAAGTTTATATGATGATGTTATTTAAGTATGGATAATGTTGAAATTTATATAATGAAATGTATTGAGTTGTGTGAGATAGTTAGTTGATAAATTTTAGAAATGTGAAAAATGATCGGGTAGCGAATTTTGAGGATGAAATTCCTATTAGGAGGAGAGAATGTAGTGATCCTAAAAAAAATTATTAAAACATTAAAATAAAATAAATAAATAAGTAAAATAATGTAATATATATATATATATATATATATATATGTTTAGGATATTATATAATACATATAAAAGTAACTCTAAAGCTTTAGGAGATTGAATTTGAAACTGAATTGCTGTAGAGTAGAGAGGTCGTCCCCCCCAGATTACATTCACTCTCGCCACTCCTCCATTCTTCTCTCTCTCTCTTCTTATTTCTCGACGGATCTTCAGCTGATCGAGAAACGGAAGGTACCGTTGGGTTCCAAGCTCAGCCACCAACATTTCTACCGGAGTAGATTTGTCGTAGGAGTGGGGTAGGCACAATTCCTGGGGTAAGGTAACTTTTCCCTATGTTCTCAATATTTCCTTAAATCTGCCGTTAAATCGACGATCAGGCACCACCACGGGGTCCTAGTCACGATCGTCGTCATTTTGGTTGGAGTAAATTTCCAATTTGAGTTTCTTAGGCCTCACTCCAAAGTGAGAATGAGATTTAGGGAATTGAGTAAATTGGTTATTTGAGGGTATAATTATTTATTTGGAATTTATGAGTCTAGGAAATATTAAAATAGTATTTTATTTAGGGTTGATTTAATGGAACTAGGATTTTTATTTCAGGGCTCGGGTGAGCGCCGAAAGTATCTTTTCAGGGTCCCTATTAACGTGGTTCAAGAAACCAAGTAAGGGGGAAATATATATTAAACCAGATTTTTATGAATTAATTGGAAAATGAAATATGTTATGAATTTATGTGTATATGTTTTTTTTGGTATGGGTTATTTTATTAGATACGTATATGTGAAATTGAACTGATGAAAGTGAAATATTTTTCAGAATAATTATGTAAGAAATTAAAGGCATTTTTCTAGTATGTGAATGTTAAATGTGGATTGACTTATTTTATAGGAAATATATATGAATTTTACTACTAAATAGTGTGACATGAGTAAATAGGAATACTGTGTGGAAATATGTTATATGTATGAGATGCAAGATATATAGGAAATGAACTGAGTATGAAAATGTTATATGAAATATGCTGCATGTGAGTGTTAATGCAACCATATAAAACAGCTGAAAAATATTGGGTAAAATAGTTGAAAGATGTTAGGTAAAATAACTGAAAAATGCTGGCTAAAACAATTGAAAAATGCTAGGTAAAATAGTTGAAAAATGTTGGGTAAAATAGCTGAAAGATGTTAGGTAAAACAGGTGAAAGATGTTGGGTAAAACGGGTGAAAGGTTTTGGGTAAAACAGTTGAAAGATGTTAGATAAAACAGTTGAAAAATGTTGAGTAAAATAGCTGAAAGATGCTGGGTAAAACAGCTGAAAGATGCTGGGTATGAAATGAAAATGGAAATGAATAAAAAAGAAATGAAATGTGAAATGTGAACAATGCAAAATGGGAAAGAACTATGTAAAGTGAAATGAGATGAAAAGTAAAAGATGAAAACATGAATAGTTGAGAAATGTAGAAATGGTAAACAAAATAATGTATTATGGTATTATTAGTATTTATGCTAGTAGAACATGTTACATTTGGACGAGGCAAACTGTTTTCCCGAGGGCTTGCTAAGAAAGGCGAGTGCCCTGGTTGTATTAGGTGTAGCAATAGGCTGCATAACATACTAGGGCAAAGAGAAACTACTTGTATGAGTGGGTAGATTTCCCTATTCTTTGGAGCCTTCGCCGGTGAACTTTTGTATGAATTGTGTGAGTATGAGATTAATCTATCACTTAAGAGCTTACTGAGTAAGGTGAGTGCCCTAGTATGCTTCAGTCATGACCCTTGGATTGCCTAATATATCAGAGCAGAGGGGTGCTACTTTTATGGGCGGGTAATCACCCCTATCCTTAGGTAATCTCATGGGTAAAATATCTTGCATATGTTTGATTAGGATCAGAAAATGATTTCAGAAATTATGTTAATGATTTGCAAACGATGAATAATATGTTATATACAAACCTCATATTGGTCACACGCTATTTTAATATATTGTTTCTTCTCTTATTGAGATGTGTCTCACTCGAATATGAACTTATCTTTTTCAGGACCTCCATAAGATCAAGCTTAGAGAGCTCGAGCTAGTATAGTATTTTTGAGAAAAAAAAAAGTATACTTTTGATGATATTTTGGGATGTATATATTTTATGTTTTATGTTTTAAGTGTTCTGAGAAATGAATGGTTGTGAATATTGGAAGTTGTGGATTATGTTTTTGGAGTTATGTATATATGTGGTTACAGGAGGTTGTATGAATTATGTTGGATTGTAGATAGATGTAGAAAACTCTGGTATTATATTGTTGGAAGATTATATTTACATTTTACGCTGCATAAATGATAATAGAATGTTAGGTATCAGGTAAATGAATGGATTAGTAGCACTCCGGGCCCACTGAGAGGGTCAAGGCGTTACACCTGTGCTCTTTTAAAATTAGCGTATTCTGAAAGTCAGAATAAGGTCAGTCGACTGTGCCCGATAGGTTAGTCGCCTATGCCTATTCTGTTTGTATATTTTCAAAATAGTAGCACCATAGTCGCCTAGTGATTTATCATTAGTCGCCTGTTCTTTCAACAAACCTTGTTTGTCATTATTTTTGGTGCCAAACTTAATTCATATATTGGAAAATTTAATTTGGACTTTGATTATATATTTTCCATGTATAAAATCAGGCATCTAAGTCTAATGACATATCCTAAGAGCTTCAATCAATCAATATTGAGTTTTGAAGTACTTACATGAGACTTTCGTATGATTTTCCTATCTACGTTCTTAAGTCTTCATGTTGTGAAGCTTCCTATATGTCTTCTGAACTTTATGCACTGCTTCAATGAGCTTCATGTCTCATATAACTTGAATTCTTCATGATTATCATGTCTCATAGCCTTAAGTGTGATTTTTTATTCAAATTCTTCAAGCACATTCACTTGAAGTCTTAAGATCCCTTAAGTCCTGAAACTCAAAACTTGCATAGACATGTTAAGTAACCTTGATTTGTTATCATCAAAACGAGATTAAACCTTATTAGGCCAATATAGACCATATAGGTGAGAGAGGGAGGAGGAGGTGATGGTGGTGTTGGATGGAGTGGTCTCTCACCACTTGATATCTAGCGAGAACGGTGTAGTCTCACACTACACAATGATAAGATTGGACAAAGCTTCAAGTTTCAATAATGGGGTTTTCTTCAATATTCAACCATAGACTAACTAGAGTTCTTACAATGAGAAAGGATATAAAGACTAGCATGAGAGACAAAGCATTAAACACTATCACAACTCTCAAACAAGCATGGTAGATAAAGTATTAAACACTCTCACAACTCTCACACTAAAGACAACCTAACACAATTAATACTTACTAAAAAAAAAGGAATTCCAACTCATAGACATACCACTCAAGCTTAGTTGTCTTACACTATTACAATTCAAATTTGAGAGTTAAACATGTGTCAAAAGGAGGCCAAAATTGTGTGGCCTATGGAGCATAAAATCGTGTGGGGCCCACATGGGTATTGGGGCTTGATCTTACTCTAACATCTTCACTTGGGTCTTCATGCACCTAATAGTCTTTAAGAATAAATATCTAAGTTTTCAAATCTTCAATCCATGAGTCCATAAAGTCTTGAAATAAAATGTCCAAGTCCAAATTAAAGTGTCCATGCAAAATATAAAATCTAACATAAAGTATAATCTTCAAGAATGCATCTACAAATAATATAAAGTCTTCAAAAGTCTTCCATCAAAAGATAGATGATCTTCAAATAGTTTTAGGTGTACCAACAAAACAATTATAAGTAATAGTGGACATCAGGAGGTCGTCTACATGTCACCATATCGACAAAGGAGATAGTCAAAGCATGTTGATCCCCATTAGACAAAGTTGAGAGAAAGAATATAAAGAGAGGGAGAGAAGCTCACCAGAGGCCATTGGAGGAAGGTAGTTGATGGCAGAGGTTATGGTGGCCGTAGTAGAGAGTAAGAAAGAGTGAGTTGAGAGAGAGAGAGAGAGAGAGAGAGAGAGAGAGAGAGAGAGAGAGAGAGAGAGAGAGAGAGAGAGAGAGAGTGAGAGTTCAACTAATAGGGTTAAGAAAGGAAAAGAAAACAGGAAAAAAAAAAAACAAAAAATATATGTATTAAAATTTCAAAAAAATAAAAAAAGAAGAAGAAGTGGGACAGGTGTCACCATACGGGTGGTGACATATGGCACTACCATGTTCGTAGAATTAGGGTGATGTTAGTTCGGCGATGTGGCGCGATCCTGATCATTCAATTTGTGTGTTTTTTTTTTTGAACGAATAGATCGTTACCATGTTAGTGATTTGCCTCTTTTTTTCAAAGCTAGTAACCTTATGCCATATAGCTGGTGATATCATGTTGACGTCACCCTATCACGTGTCAACCTAAGGTTAACAATTTTTAAGTGGGACACGTGTCACCCTTCGAGTGGTGACACGTGGCACTAATGTGTCCGTGTGGATTGGGTGACGTCACCATGTGATGTGGTGTGATCCCATCCATTAATAGTGTTTTTTTTTGAAGGATTAGATCACTGCCTCGTCAACAATCCACACCTATCCCCTATGCTTGTCATCTTTTGCCACGTGTCATCCTTTGGAATTGAAAAAAAAAAAAAAGTCAATCAGAGCCACTCGTTGGCTGCCATGCGTTACCACGGATGGTTGACACTTGGGTGTTTTCTCGCCATTCTCTCACTTGAACCAGGTCAACCCAGTTTGACTTCAGTCAACTCAAACTAACCCATTGACTTGGTTCACCCATTAAATCAATTTGACTTCTTGAATTGCTTAATTTATTTTATTAATCTTAATTCATTTTTAAATTAAAAAATTAGAAAAATAAAGGAAAAATTGAAAAAATGAAAAAAAAATCATATA
Organism: Malania oleifera; assembly: GCF_029873635.1. Taxonomy (NCBI): domain Eukaryota; kingdom Viridiplantae; phylum Streptophyta; class Magnoliopsida; order Santalales; family Ximeniaceae; genus Malania; species Malania oleifera. The sequence goes on from NC_080418.1 coordinate 144,668,302, forward strand.
ACTAAATAGAACTTCCTTGAGCCATTTTTTTACTTAGGGAACAAACAAGTAAAAAATTTTAAAATCCTAAAAATAAAGGGAAAATGTGGAAAAATCTTTAACAATTGCATAAAAATTCTAAAAAATAGGGAAAAATTATAGGAAAATTTTGGGACTATTTTTACTCAGTTTTGATCATTTTCTATTGATTTTTTTTATCTGGTTTGTTTATGTCTGCCCTGTTTTCCATATGAGTGCATGTTTTTATCTCTTTTTCTATGCGTGTGTGCACTTGCAATCTTGTGTGGATGTGTGCAATAACCCAATGAGGAAAAATAAAAAATTGGGGTTATTTGATCTTAAATATTTTTTGCATGAATTTTAATATTGACTGCATGTTGTAAATATGTTTAATTGTTTATGTTTGTGTAGTGTTATTGAATGAAAATCTTAAAAATCCTTCAATTTTTAGCAATTACGTCTTTACATGCCTCTGAGGTTTGAAGGTAGGAGGTAAAGGTCTTATGCTAGTCCTCCTGACAGCTAAAAGTAAGGTAATAAACAATGTAAAAAGTAAAGGAGATTTTTAAATAAATAATCCTTGAAAGGGTAACCAAAAGTTGTGTTCTTAGCATGCTTTTGGGAGTCTTGACGTGAGGATAGTCTCTGTCCTTTGCAAGACTATTCAATATTTAAAGGTTTGGTAATTAAATAAACTTGAGAATTAAGGTCTTGATTGGTCATGTTTGAATGTAATCCTAGGCTAATTAGGTACCATTTGTTGAACGGGTCTGAAGGGGTGCTAATACATTCCCCTTACATAATCGAACTTAGATTCCAAGCCTTGACTATTGACTACTAGCTTCCTTGGATCTAAGTGACCAATGAACTAGTAGTATGTTAAATAGGTGTTCAAACTGCATCAAAATAAATAAGCTAGTGGCGACTCTATTGTTTTTAAAGCAACCCTTTTCTTAGTCCATATATTATACCACACTTCGTATCCTATAATATAGAGTTCGCTACTCAATCAAAATGATTTGGAATTTCGATCCCACCCCATCACCAGGGTCGGCCCTCCGAGATGTTGCGACAAAGTGCAATTAAACAATTAAATTTGAATTATACCAAGAATAACCTAGGACAAGAGAAGAGAGATTTCAATTATCCTATCCTATTCTCCAATTAATCTCAATTCGAACAAAATTTGGTGTCTATAGAGGCCATTACGGGTGAGTCCCCCCTCCTTCCAATTCCTTGTTCACAGGGGGGACCAAACATTTCAATGTCAAAAAGTTTCTTAACATTAGCTCATTTTTAAATGATCCTTTAAAATGTCACTTGAGATGGGAGGGTGGGACTAACCCTAAGTATAAACAAATGTTGATTTGTAGCTTTAACTTTTTTAGACTTATATTTTCATAATTTTTTTATAGTGGATAATACTAAACAGCTCCTTAAATTTTTCTAATTTTTGAAAAATTTAAAATAAAAAATAAAAAATATTTTGCACAATTAAACTAAGAAGAGGAATGGCAAAACCGTCATTTCAGCGGCTCGCCCAGGGTAAAAGGGTCCACATGGCCCTTAAATTCCGTTGGCAAGTGGAACGACGTGTTAAATACGTGACGCAGTGCAAGAGGGAGCGAGATTTTGGACATCTCTCTCTCCATCTCGCCTGTCCGGTAACCATCGCTTCTAGGGTTAGTCGCTTCGCTCTTTATCTCTCTGTGCTCCCCCCGAATAGGTATGTTGTATGGCTGAAAATTCTGATTTTGTGTTATATCAGGTCTCATCTGATGCGAATTTGAGGTCTGAGATCGGCGGAAAGAAATTGTCTTCATAACGCAGCAAACAGGTTAGGGTTTCGATTTCGTTTGTTATACGCGAATCGTTTATTTGTTTATTTATTAATTTTATTGGATTAGGTGTATGCATGAATTATATTTATGTAGATGATTGATGTCTTGTGCGGTTTTGGCATCGGGATGAGATGTAGCTGATTTTAGGGGTGAAAGTTTGTTTTATTTGATGAATCCGAGAACCCTGGGGGGGGGGGGGGGAGAAGAATTAGAAGGCTTTGGTCCTCTTTAGATGTCGTTGATATTGAATAGCATGTTGTTAAAGTTTGACATAAACTGTGTTCTTGAAAAGATTTTAGGACTTCTAACTCAGTTGGTATTATGGTTCTCAATTGGTCTGTTTTCTGTGGTGTTGTTTGGTTTGACCTTTTTAATGTATTTTCTTAACGTTGAAAGCTAAAATCTATGTTGGTTGGACAATTCTGAAATTCTTTTTTGGAGGACTTTCATGTCAAACTCAGTACTCTTTGTATTTGGAGTGTTGCTCTATTGGGTTTTATGAGCATTTTTTTAAGGAAGGTAAGAATTTCTAGGAATAACACGATCAAATTTCCTAATGTGTGTAGAGATGCCCCTAATATAAAAAATAAAAATTATTTTGTACAGTTTGATCCATAGCAAAAGTAGAGTTTTCAAATATAATACCACTGGGTTGTCCAACTCAATTTGCAAGCCTTTGGTGATGAGTTGTCTATAGAAGAAAGCCAATTCAATTCAGCATCCCAATAAACATGATTTCTCTGTATATTTAGCAGGAATTGACATTCAAGAAAACACATTAAATATATCGTGTGCATTGTTTAGCTGTTTGGCCCATTTCTCATTAGGTATGTGCCCACTAGCCTTTCTATTTTATCTAGTAAAAACGCTTCACATATTTGAAGCCTGAACCATCCTTATATACTAAGATCTCCCAAGTACACGTCCAATGGGATTGTGACAAACACTCTCGTGCGATTTTTGACGCCCATGTTAGAGTGGCCTACATCCTTGTGTGCCACCCTACATCATTATGTAGGATTTAACCACATGATAATATCCACTAGGATGACTTTGATGTTAAATGTAACGTTTCTTTACTTGAGTGAGGTATTGTTTGCCTTGTCCCACTAATCTTAAGAGTTTTTGTCTCGTAAAAGAGGTGTCTCATACAATTGAAGCATAAACCAACCTTGTGTGCGTAAGATCTTTTTAGTATACGTCCAATGTGGGATCGTGGCATGTTCTACTTGATTGCGCATGAATAATCTTGTGTGACATATTTCTATAATTGTTAATAAAGTTTATTAATTTTAAAAATATTAGATTATGAATATTCAAATTTATTTATAAAAATTTGTGTATATGTTTTTAAATTATAAATTACAAAACAGACACTAGATACTATTGTCAGTATTATGACCCCATTGATTCAGGACATGTCAAATCTTAAGAATATGTGACATAATATGATGGGAATGCTCTAATTAAAGTTATGCAAAATGTTATTCATATAAAATTACATATGAAAAATTTAGTGGACACGCATTTCATTTATTATTTTGTAAAAAAATCTTAACCTAAGACTTCTGCAAATGAAAATGTCAGTAAGTTTATCTGAATATTTGTGATTTGCTTCTTGAAGTCGTTATAATTTTTATCTTATTTTTGTTCACTATGTATTTTCTTGTTTTGGGATGTACCTTTTATTTAGCAGTTATTGGTTTTTTTGAGGACCTTATTCTATTTAAAACAAACTTTCTAAATGCAATTTGATCAAATTTTATTGAATTACAGTTTCATTTAAAAATGTTTTGTCGTGTTTCTAAAAGATAATTAAATTTTTATCTACAAAATTTGTAATTTTATATTTTATACGCACACCTATTTTTTAGTTTATTTCATTTTAGAATCAAATTGAGTTTCTTCCTTTAGGTTCAAACTTATTTAAAATAGACTTTTCAAATGAAATTTTATCTAGATTTGGTAAGTTTTGTCTGTCTTGAAAATATAAGGAAATTTTTGTTGACAAAATGATTTACATTGTTAGTGCTTTATATATATATATATATATATATATATATATATATATTATATAGATAGATATAGATTAGCAGCCAAAGAAAAGGTGGTCCTCATCTTCCCTTCTGTCTTGACATTAAATGCATAAAGTAGAAACCAGTTTATCACAAGAAACAACTTATGAAGAGTGTTCAAACTGTTTAGAGTAGTAAACCAACAATCAAATTAGTGTATGGGAACATATGACCTTCAAACCAAACAGCAGAAGACTGATTGGCTCCTTAGCTCTCAAGAAATTACATTTGGAAACAAAAGTATAAGCACTTGAGGCAGATTAATATTCCAGGTAAAAGTTTCCTTTTCAACTGCAAATCAACCATCTCTTTATAATCACTATTTTATTAGTGAGTCTTCCAGGCCGAGATCAACATCCATAAAGGATAAGGTCTGAAACTTTTGCATTTGAAAAGATACCCAGCTCAACAGATATATGATTCCCAAATCCATCCCTTGGATGGCTTAAATGAGACTTGGTGTTGTGGATAAAGTAAGTATTCTTACCATTTCTAATGGAATATTAAAACAATTTTAGGCTGAATTCCTAGCTCAAATGTTCTTTTCCATGCCCATGATGAGCTGAGGGGAGGTTTGATAGCCCAGATGCTTCTCCCTCTTAGCTTTGGGGAGGTTCGAATACTCCTCTAAGGCTTGTAAGAAAAGATCAGAGAAACCTAGAGAAAGTTTTTTTTTTTTCAATGAGCAAATGTGCCAAAATTTTTTTTGAGCTGTAACTTGATTCTATTCAGCGATCAGCTTAATCCCAAGGTCACCTTCTAACAAATGTTTGCAATTTTTCTTCCAACTTTTTAACATTTACAATTCTTATAATTACACTTGAGATTTTGCTCTAGGCTTAAGATAAGGAAGGAAATTGAAGAGCTCTAGTAACCTTTAATGCTCATAAGCACATCTTTCATCAGCTGAAGTCTAGCAGTGTCATTCTTAGTACAAAGTCTCTCTATTAGCAGGTTGCATCATGCTTGGAAACATTTCGAGTTTTACCTTCGCCAAACATATTGAGAGAATTTCTAAAATGGGTTTCAGGTAGCTTTTTTGCTTATGGGGGATGTTTAGGGCCTTAAGATTTCAATAGACAATCTTCAATGTGGATATGGAACTTGGTCTATTTTTGTTTCATCCAGGTTTAGCCTGGGATTTTGTGGGGGAGTCCCCACTTCTTGCTTTCTTCGTCCTAGATATTGACCACCAATGGTGTTTCCTTGACTTGACGGTTCGAGATTGACAGGTTTGTCAGAGTTCTTGGTAGGCACTGAACTATGCTTAACCTTAGTACTACAAATACTAGTAACACCCCCAATCTCACCTCCATCATCATCAATACTTCAATAGTATCATTTTTCTTGGGAGAGGGAGGGTCTTCATAGACAACAATAGGGCTCTCGCCCTTAGAAGGGTCATTGATAACAGTTACACACCCATCACCATCAATATCATGCTCATCATCAGTATCATTCTCACTTCTCTCGATAAATTTGGAGGAGGAAAAGAGTTTTCACTAATCAACGCAGGTCTTACCCTTGCCTTCCCATTTGCAGATTTAAGATGCCTCACCAGTCACCACCAACTGTTGTACTAACATACTTTCAACCTCCATAGCTTTTTTGAGAAGGTAAAACACTTATATACTAGAGGAAACTTGTTTCCCCAAGAGTTGTTTGTTCTCCTTATCGACTGTTGAACTCCTTCCTCTTCCATTCAAAACAAGAAAGGAGTTCATAAGAGGCTCAACTTCCCCAAACTGACAAGTTTTTTCTTTCAAATGCAATGTGATGTAGGATGGGAAGTGAGTATTTGGATGGATCATTTTGAACCAATTTGGAGACCTATTCCAAAGAATAGGGTAAGGGATTTTTCGGCCCTAAACCCGAATAGATTTAGTTTATTTATAACTACCTTGTGTGTTGGGGTGTTCATTTGTAATGTGTGTCTATGTGCGCGCTTGTGTGTGTATATGTATTTGTTTTATGGTTGGTTTGTAACTTCATGAATCCTTAGTGGTATATTTCTTGTAAATTAGGCATTTTAATAAGTAGGTTGTGAGAGCCATGGTCCATGCAGGAGTTAGTTTTGGTGAATTGAATTGAAAGTGAACGTGTCATTCCTTCCATCATATGCCCTTCCTTTTGCTTCTTCTTCCTCTTCCTCTTCCTCCTTACTCACACTCATTTTATTTGGATTAGAGAAAATATATTAACAGAAGAACATATTACAGTAGGGAGAACAAGATGTCCTTCAAAAATTCAAAAGGTTCGATATAAACAATGACAAAAGAGCTGCTGTCTAATCCCTAGAAAACTCAAGAGGGGCCAAAAAAGAGGCAAGAAACAAAGATAGATAGCCACTCAGCAATGAAGGAATAAGTGTGCAAGGACTCATGACACATGGAGCACTGACTCAAGGTCTTGTATATAGTCTCTTTTCAGCTGGAGTAGGCTGTGTGTACCTTCTCATTTGTTCTACTTCCTCTGTTTTCTATTGAAATCCAACAATTTTTATAGAATTCTTGGACCAATTTCTCTTCTGCATCTTCGATTGCCTCCCTTTCTTCTCTCCCTCCCTCAACTTCCTTCTTGTTTCTTACATTATTATTCTATCCATCCATGTCAATCTCCCATATCGACACCATCCATGAATTCAAATACTAATTCAAGATTTCAGCCTGCCCCTTCAGCCACCCCCTGCTGTAAAATTTTAGTCAAAACAGTTTTTAAAAAAATGAAGAAAAAAAATGAAAAACCATGTGCATCTTCCAGTCGAACTTGTGCTCGTGCCCATAGTAGTTAGAGGCGCGAGGCAGTTAGAGGCGCGAGGCGAGCCGAGGCGCAAAGGGTCTTTGAAGCCGAGGCGCGAGGCACGCCTCATGAAGGTGAGGCGCACAATTATTAAAATGGGGTAAAATGTCTATTTGGGGTAATTGATATATGAACATATGAATATCTAGTAATATTAGAATTTAAAATGCCAAAAAATTCAATTACAAAATTGAAAATTTAGCCCAAAAGCATCAACAATTCAACAGTTCAACATCAAAAGAAAAGAGTACAAATCAAAAAATAGTAGCTATATTACAATAAAAAAAATAAATATTATGTATTAGTTATAATTTATAAACTCACATTAATTAAACCAAATATTTAAAATTAAAAAATAGTAGCTAAATTTCAGTAAAAAGAATAAATTTTATGTATTAGTTATAATTTATAAACTTGCATTAATTAAACTAAATATTTAATTAGTAATTACATATAAAGAAGAAGAAGAAAAAGAGTAGCCAAATTTCAATAAAAAGAATGAATATTATGTTTTAGTTATAATTTATAAACTTACATTAATTAAACTAAATATTACAAATTTAAACAGTAGGTAAATTTCAGTAAAATAAATCAATATTATGTATTAGTTATAATTTATAAGCTTAAATTAATTAAAGAAAATATTTAATTTATAAGCTTACATATAAAGAAGAAGAAAAAGAGAAGCAGCAGGCAGCAGTCAGCAGCATGCCACACGCAACACACAACAAGCAGGCAGCAGGAAGAAGAAGAAGAAGAAGAAGAAGAACTCGTGAGGGCTCATGCTGGTTGGAAACGAAGTCGCGAAGGGTTGTGCTTCTTCAAAATGTCGAAGACGAACTCGCGATCTTGGTTCGAAGCTTGAAGACGAAGTAGCGAAGGCTCCCGGCTGGTTCGAAGGTTCGCAGACGAGCTCACGTTGCTGGTTTAAAAGGATCGCGAAGGCTCCTGCTGGTTCGAATGTGCAAGACGAACTCACGAAGGGCTTCGAAGGGCCGAGAGGGGCTAGGGCTATGTTCGTTCGAGTCGAATGAGGGCCACGGGTCTGGCTGTGGCTATTTCTCTACTTTAAATGACTAAAAATTCACAAGGCGTGACTCACTGCGCCTGTTGCCCTAGTGCGCCTCGTCTCGCCTAGCATCGCCTCTTGCAGGTCGCCTCGCCTCACCTGGTTTGAGGCGCAAGCCTCTTCGCTTCACTGCGCCTTGCGCCTGAGGTGCGCTTTTAACTACTATGCTGGTGCCACTCATATTCCAAACACCATTTTGCCGGAAATTTCATGACACTGCCACCACCACAACTGGAAACAGAGGTTGATGTTAGCTCCCCCTCATATTCATCACAGCCCAACATGGCGTGTGGCCCCATGTGCTGAAAAGGTAGGAGTCTTGAGACATTGCCCCTTTGAAATCCATAACTTGTGTGCTTTTCTCATCAGATCAGTACTGCCGTCATTGCATTCGCTACCTTCTAATCTACCTCTGCTCCAAGTTCCATCGATGGAAAGTCGCACTGGCGCTTCATGGGTCAGTGATGCATAAGAGGGGGAAAATTTTCCCTTATCTACAACTTCCAAAACTGTAAAATATTTGCTTCCAGTTGTTGTATTTTGATTTTTTCCCCCCCTGCAAAAACCTGCAAATTTTTGAACTAGTTCTATAGAAAATTGTTTGTTAAAGTTTGGTACACATTTTGAGGGATCTGTCATTAATACCAGCATCAGAATCAGAACAAATTGCTGCCATTTATAAGTTGTTTTTGAGGGTTTGTTTAATTTCCATGAGATAGTTACCCTACAATACAGGATAAATTAAAGATAATTCTTGAGAAATTGAGAGTCAAGTTTATGATTATGCATGAATAGATTAAGAATTGTTGGTAAATTGTGTTAAGGGTCCTTGTTGCAGTATATATACTGTGGTGACTAATGTTGAGTTGTCTGCAAAAGTGGAATTATTGCTTCGTAGGGTACAAAATATGGAGAATGCCTTGATTCTATTACTAATGCTTTGAATAGGCCAACAACTGAAGTTGCAGCCTTGGGTAAGAGGCTCATTTATTTTTCCTACCAAATGGGAAAATGGTATGGCTGCTTTTGCTTCTTATATTTTTGAGCTGCATGAAGGCCAAAATGATCAGTTGAATAAGGGAATTAAACTAGAAGTTTGAGAATTTTATAGTGGATGAATTTGATGATTGGCTGTATTCTTCAGAGTACTATTTGTGATGGTATGACACAAATGAGGTTCAGAAGTTGTATTTGGTTGAATCAAAACTGAAATGAATTGTTCAAATTTGATGGATTAAACAACAAGAGATCTTTAGAAGAGGGAGATTGATGAAATTAGAAAATGAGATGAGATGAAGTTAGCCATGCAGGATCAATTTGTAGCTTCTGATTACCAGCTGCATGTTCATTGACTTCATTTTGCAACTCTTTAATTTGAATCAAAAAGAAAAGTTAGTGACAGAGTACACTAGTAGGTTATTTTTATTTGGCTACTTGTGCTTCTGACATAGATTGGAAAGTGGATGTGACAATAGCTTTGTACAAGGAATATTGTTGTATTTCATCTCATTACAGTTGTGGATGATGTACAGATTGCCACTCAAGGAATAGCTTTGACCCTTTGGTTTGAGAAGAGTACTAGTGGAATCGCTTGAGAGAAGTCAGCTGAGCAATTGGGTAAAGGAGTTTAGGAACAACTTCAAAGGCCCAAACATCAATCAAGTGCTTCAAATGTTAGGGTTTCAGGTATCAAGCTGCACAATGTCCAGACCGAGTCATGGCTATTGCAGAAAAAGAAGATGATGATCATGGCATTGAAGTGATCGAAGCTGAAATAGAATCCAAGTGACTTAGATGATGATGGGAACGTGAAAAGCTGTTTAGGACTCTTACCTATAAGCATGAGGCCTATTAGAATTCTTATACCCTCTCCTTCGATAAGATGTATGAGTTGATGCCACCTGGTTCCTTTGTATTAGGCAAGATGAACATATCCATGTCTTGGTTCTTTCCCTAGCAGGCGGAGTTTTCTTGTCAGAAGGAAGGAATTGGTGTAGTATCGGAAGTGGGTATTTGGATGGATCATTTTGACCCAATTTGGAGATCAATTTCAAAGAACAGGGCCTAAGTAGATTGTTGCGTCCTAAATCAAAATGTGTTAGTTTATTTGTAGCAAGCTTATGTGTTTTTGGGGTCCATTTGAAATATATGTATGATTTAGGCATGCGTGTGTAATTTCATATATCTTTAGGCATATATGTGTGATTTCTTGTATTTTAGGCGTGAAAGCCATGTAGGAGTGAGTTTTTGATGAATTTGAATTGGAAGTGAACGTCTGATTGCCCCCACTGGATCTCCTTTCTCTTCCGTTTTCCATCATCAGCTTCTTCTGTCCCTCTTCTCTCCTCTCTATTTTCTCTTCTAATTTCTCTCAAGAGTGATTCTTATTGCTGTTCTGCGTCAGTGCTTGTTGGGTTCACAATTTGCTGAACTTTGCCCCATGGCAGAACAAGTTGAATACTTCTACATGAGTATTCAACCTCAACCAAAACAAATTCAACCTCTGGAGTCATGGCCTCCACAGAATCAGGAAGATCCTTTTCTATATCAATCTTTATGCAGATTTGAGCACAAGTCAGTTTCTCATTTGTTTTGTGTATGAATCCAGATGAATAGGAGTTCCAAGTTCCAACAAAGCTTGCCAACATAACTCAGCCCTACAGGAGTTCAATATATTGAAGGGTTATTTCAAAATTGAAGCCATATATGGATCTTGTCTAGTTTGATAGATGTCCTTTCAATCTTAAGAGTCTCATTTTGAAAGAAATAAAGGAGAGAATCCCCTATGAACAAAGCCCAGTTCTTAAGGACCCATTTTTTTATCCTTCATGATCTTGAATTTGAAGACACAAGTACCATTCTCCTAGGAGAATATATCAATGGGACCAGCTTTTTCCCAGACGTGTTTAACAATATTTATGACACGAGTAAGTAGGATATTTACTCAAGAACTACCCAATCTATGGGTCTATCCACTTCTCTGCTCCAATTTGCAAAATGTTTGAAAGTGGATAAACCAGAACTCTTATCTCAGTGCTTAATAGGTTCAAAGAGCTCAATTCTGCTTAGCAGTTTGAAGATTCATCAAATGATCTCCTCCAATTAGTTCTTCTCTTGTCTGTCTGATTAGCAGCAGGAGCAGGAGCAGGAGCAGGAGCAGCAAGATCATAATGGTTATATCCAACAAATTTTCCAACGTTTTCCATAAAGTCCTTTAAGATCTCCATTCTTAGTAGCAAGAAGAGGAGGGAAGCAAATCAACATGACTAAGCTGGAATTAAGTTACAAAGCACTAGGCATAAGAATCAAGAATCAGAAATGATCGAGGTGCATGGCAGTTCATGCATGTTACCATGCACTGAGGAAAAACTTCTCCTATCCATTTGTTTTATGAACATTGCTATTGGTTTTGACTCTCTATTTTGTCTTTTTTGGAATTTATTTGCACCAAAGTATGTGCCTGTTGAACCTCATATGTGGGAACCCAAGCAAAAAAAATTGGACCTCTTATTACATGGCATTCCATGTGCTTTGCAACTTTAGTATGCTCTGTTTACATTTAATTGATGAATTTTATCTTGTAAACATCGATTTCTGCATGTATTTAAAGCTCAAATTTAGCATGAACCATTTTTTGGTTCTTCATAATTTATACTTTATGGGGTGTCCAGATGATGGACATTTTTGGTTCAACGGTTGTACGATATTACCTTCATAAAGATTTAGGAGTATAATGTGGAGTCCAATTCACTGTGGGGAAAAATCATTACAGTATTATCTAAAATTAAGAACTCTCACCTATTTCCCCTGGTGATGGCATGGATTTTGCTGATTTGATGTATGAATAATGCCATGTTTGTGTGGCAATTTTTAGCATTGACACAGTGCACCATTAAGTAGAGGATGCCTTAGTTTTTATCTTTTTCAGAAAAATATTATCAATTTATTATTATGTAGATTTCCAATTGAATTTGATGCAGGAGAATTGGGAAAAAAAATGGACCATGATGAGACAGGATTCCAAGCTCATCCTGAGGGTCCTATTTTGTGCATTAACAACTGTGGCTTCTTTGGAAGTGCAGCCACTATGAACATGTGTTCCAAGTGCCACAAAGAATTGGTTTTGAAGCAGGAGCAGGCTAAACTTGCTGCATCATCCATTGGGAGTATTGTGAATGGATCATCAAGTAGTAGTAATGGAAAGGAGCCTGTTGTTGCTGGTACTGTGGATGTAACAGTCAATTGTCCAGACACGAAGAGTGTTTCGGTGCAACCATCCTTTGCTTTTGGATCAGGAGAGTGCGGGGAGGCGAAAGCGAAGGAAGGTCCAAAGCGGTGCAGCATGTGCAAGAAACGTGTTGGTTTGACAGGGTTTAATTGTCGGTGTGGTCACCTTTTCTGTGCTCAACATCGCTACTCAGACAAGCATGACTGCTCTTTCGATTATCGGTCTGCTGGTCAGGATGCTATCGCTAAAGCCAACCCTGTTGTTAAGGCTGAAAAGCTTGATAAAATTTAGATCTAATCAGATGAAGTTTCATGCAGTGAAATATGGTATGCCTTTTTCTTCCATAAGATTTGTTCTAGATTGGCTGCGTATCTCTATCAGATGTCCATTTATATTGATATATTTTCTGGGAAGCAGGACAATTAGGACATCTCTGCAGTTTGGAGAACCATGTCTTGTGATTGGCAAGTATTTGTTTTGTGGATCCGCTGTTTAAAAAATCCTACTCTGCCTCTGGTTTGATAGGTACCTCATTGTGACTAGCTTTGTAATGTGTCATTTGGTTCATATGGCATTTATGCTTAGCGGTACATGTCAGAATGATATGTGCAAAATTGGACATTTGGTTCTTGATGGTTTGTAAATTATGGTTACCTATATTACATTACATGGTATTTGCCCTCTACTTAAATGCATTGAATGTCATGGTTGACTGTTTATTCAGCCTTTTTAGTTATTGTACTCGGCATTGCACCCTTCTGTTGCCGCTGGGTTGGGATAGAAATTTGGAATTCCGAAGCAAGATCCGAATATTTCCTACAGATGTACTTGAATATTGTCTCGACCTAATTTTTTCTTTAGAATATATTTTAGGTTGTGTTTTGGTGCGTGAAGAGATCGGTATAAAATTTTGTATTATATTTTGTTTGAATTTATATAAAAATGCAGACAAAAGATTCAAAATTACATTCTCTAATAATCATGGAGGTTCAAAATTCATACTCCCAAGGACAACATAAAGAGTATTGTGTTGAGATGAACTTTGATGAGAACATTACTATCCCTTTTGTAGTGCCTATTTTAAAGGAACTAATTGCTTTTGATGATATTTTTGGTTGGTTAGAATGCCGTTTTGTGTCACTTAAGATTGTAGTTTTATGGGGGTTAACCCCTTAGTACTTTTGAACAGCAAAGTTGCTTGTTAAAAATAAATATGTATTTTTAGAAAAAAATTTGTTGTAATTTTAGCAAAAAACAAACAAAAACCTCTTAATTTTTTTTTTTATTGGAATTTGCATCTTATGAGAAAAGGAGCAAAGGCTTGCTATGATCTGAACAAAACCCACCTCACGGAAAATCTAATGTCCCATATGATATCATCAAATCATCAAAGTGCAGAAATATAATTTTATTTTATTTTTAGAAGGGTATGTGAATAGAGAGAGAAATTTCTACTTTGATTTCTTTGTTTAAACACAGCCAAGCATCACCTAAAATTGTCTCTTAACTTGGCCTAAATATAGAAATAAATTTGATTTGCTCAAACAATTTTGAACACTAACAAAAAATAATAAAAGAGGGAAAACTTTATTTGAACCCAAAATCGAATCTACCACAAGGTAGATGGTTTAAAACATGTAGAGAGAGAGAGAGAGAGAGAGAGGATGTTTTCCAAAATATAGGAGTTAGGTGGGGCCTTTTGAAATCAAATTTATATATGTTTAGTGTCACGGACCCCCAATTTACGCTCAGCTATAGGGCCGTGCGACACTCGTCGAGGTTCTCCCCCAACAGGGTCAGTCAATAATTACTCCTTTAAGCCTGCAAAAGCAAGCATCGCATAAGTCTCGACAAACACTCATAATCATGAAATATCAATATAGATACTGATGGATTAGGAAGGTAAGAGATATTCATGCTTAATGATAAAATAAATACTACTTATTTTATTCAAATAAAAGAACAATATACAAGCCATGACACAAGTAATTTGATATTCATTTATAAATCCCTAGATAATACATGTAAAGCCATATCTTTCCCCCATTAAATCCCTATTACATTGTCAACCCCTTAACATTCTCCCCCACTCAATCTATTGACGACCTTGTCGATTTGTTGTAAAAAGTTTTCAATCTTCAGATTCTGCTGCTGTTGTCTTGAAGTTCATGAATTCTTGAATCTTCTGTGTGAGATGTTGGAAGTCTTCTGTCTTGTCACCACCGTTCTTCTCCTAACCAAGTGTTGTTGACGACCTTCATCATTGTTGACTCTATCTGCAAGGATCTTCACTACGTCTATGGCTACTATCTTCATTTACAGAGGGGTTGAGCTCCTGCACTTCTATTTGTACTAATCTTCTTCGTTGATATGGGGCTCTCAAAGAACTAGGTTTCTAGTTTCAAACTGTCATGGTCATGTAGGCTTTGTGAGTTTGGCTATTCATTCATCACCATCTCAGCAAGACATGATTAGTTGCAACATATTTCACAAAAAATACTGCAAAAGTAATACATATAATAGGAAACATAATTTCACAAAAAGCTGCTAGTATTTTCCCCCCATTCCACTCATTACTTGGGCTTTTGAGGACTCCCCAAAAGCTTTAGGGCGCCCACCATACATTTCTTTTCTCCCAAATCAGTGTTCAAGACTTTTGTTCCCTCTTGGAATGTTTTCAAGGCATTTAAGGCCTTTCGCTAAGGGCATTTTGCTACGGGATGGGGCCCCATGCATAGAAAACAAGCAAGTGATGGTCGATGCACACCATTCCTTGCATCTTTGTCATTCCACTCTCTCGTTGTTTGGGGTCCCTTATCACTTAAGAAGCTATTAGATCCCTTGTCGCTCCCCCTGCCTGAAGATCTATATACCTGAGAAGATCTCTTTTAATGATTGTTAGATGTTGGGTATTTCCTTTTCTGAGAACCATTTGAGTAGTCATTTAATTGTCCACCTGTTGCCAGGGTCTAGCTTGAGAAATCCTCTAACCGTTCAACTGTTGCGAGAGTCGAGGGAAGGTCATGAATCTCTTGC
The DNA here is from genome assembly GCF_029873635.1 of Malania oleifera. Classification (NCBI taxonomy): domain Eukaryota; kingdom Viridiplantae; phylum Streptophyta; class Magnoliopsida; order Santalales; family Ximeniaceae; genus Malania; species Malania oleifera. The sequence continues at coordinate 144,683,350 of NC_080418.1, forward strand.
CTTTGCAGCTCATTCTTCGGCCTATTTTTGAGCTCTCGAAGGAAATGGAAAACTCTGTCAAAATCTGCCATATCCTTGATGTTGAGCATTAGAGCTTGGAACTCCCGTACATAACTCCCAATCGAGCATGTCTACTGTAATTCATATACCTGCAATGCGCCATGTACTCTATATTTCTTGGGTAAAATTATTCTTTCAAGGCATGTTTCAACTCTTCCCAAGCCTTGATGGTATATCGGTTGTTTTTCATGTCTTCACATTTGGTTCCCCACCATAACATAGCATCCCCAATGAGATATACCATTGCAATGTTAACTCGATCCTCCTCTAGGGCAATCCTTGAACACTTAAAGTAGTGTTCAAGATTGAAGACGAATTTCTCTAACTCCTTTGCATCTCGAGTGCTCCTAAAACATTTAGGTTCTGGAACCTTAATCCGAGTTCCCTCACAAGTATTGGTTTTGGCCTTTGAGACATCTAGGCCACTGCATTTAACTTAGTACTCACCTTGTCGGCCCGAGTGTAGTCTAAAGGGGGGGGGGGTGAATGGACTCTTTTGCGTGTTTTCACTTTTCTCTATAAAATAAAAATCTTGGCAATATACAAGCAATTATATCACAATATATAAAATATAAATCACGCACAAGACACAAATTTAAGAGTATAGAGAAGAGAAAACTCAACATTGGTATTTTAACATGGTTCGACACCAAGCCTACGCCCACGCCTTGAGACCAACTCAAGGATTCCACAATCCACTATTGAACTCTTTCACCAGCAGAGAAACCTTACAACACGGGAACAAATCCCTCAATGCTCACCAAGAACCGCAAGGTTCACCAAAAAGCCTTGCAAATCGGTCCACCAAGAACCTTCAACAACGGTTCACCAAGAACCTTCAATACGGGAACCAATCCTTTTACAACTAGAAGATGAGATACAAACCAATGCTCCTCAAATGAGCTAATATCAAATACAAAAAAAACCTCACACTAATCTCTCAAGTAGTGAATAAAACAAGATTAGAGAGTAAGAGAGAAAATGAGTACTTAAGATGATAAACTATATGCAAAACGCTTAGGGTTGGTAATCAAAAGATATTTTTCACTAAAATCATCAAAACCATATTTAATCTAATCTATGGACTTGTATTTATAGGCAAAATGTTAGGCTAGCCGTTATGTGAACGTTGGGAGTGAATCTCATTTGATTGGCTCGAAAACTAGCCGTTTTTTTGCCCGTTGGATTTAGGTTTTGATGAAAATCATTAACGAATTGACCCTAATTATCGATGAGTTGCCCAAAGTCGTCGATGAGTCACTTGGGCTGAAAACTCGTTTAGCTATTGGAAAAATTTGTCGACAATTTGTACCTATTCGTAGACGAGTTCCCCTAATTCGTCAACTATTCACACCCCTATTCGTCAACGATTTGGCTAGGCAGAAACTCAATCAGGATACTAGTCTAATTAGTCGATGAATTGACCCTATTAGTTGACTAATTGCCTTGTTTTTCATACTAAAAAGCCTTTTAATGAATTATCCCATTCTTGGACAAATGTATATGAAAGATATTAAGTCTAATGAAGATTAATACTTGTCCTTATGAAGTTTTAAGTGAATATAAAATATCTTGTTTAAGAAAACACATTTGAAAGCTCATTTTGATATCTTATATGCTTGTATGTCCATTATAAAAATGTACTTGACTGTAGGAGATAAAACTTGTTTTGACAAAGCCGGGACTAAGTATGTAAATGTTTATAATACCAAGATGTTGAAAGCTTGTCTCTTATGAAAACATATTTTGAGTATAGGATTCTTTTGTTAAACTCTTTGATTTATCTTTGAAAACTATGAATGTTAAGTTTGTGGCTTAGTGAAATTCTAATTGTAGTGATTCCAAAAAAAAAAAAAAAAAAAAATAGGAGCAGAATTTTTTGGGTCGTGATGGTGTGGTATCAGAGCAAAAGGTTAGTTATCCCCAATCCTCGGGAACTCTTGCATATGAATGATTGTGGTGAAGTAAGACTCTCTGCCTAGGGGCTTACTGAATTGAGGGATGACAATACATAACGCCTCAATCTTAGTGAGTGCTCTGATAGGTACCCGTTGTTGTCACGGGCACAAGGTCCACTAGGTAAAGTGACAACGCTCGAAAGGGGGACGTGACAGTGTATAAAAAAATTAAAAAATTAAAAAATTACTTAAATAATATAATATAATATAATAATATATTAATATAATACAATCCTTCCTTAAGAATCAGGAAGGATTGATTGATATTTCAAATAGAGAACCCCCCCAGCGTAGCTCCTCTCTCTCTCTCTCTCTCTTTCTCCTTGATTTTTTGGCAAAACGTGCGCCGATTGAAGAACAAAAAATATCCCTAGGTTCCAAATTCAATCACTAACATTTTAACTTGAGTGAATTCGTCATTTGGACATTGTAGGCACCACTCCTGGGATAAGGTAAAGAGAATAGATTATGTTAGGCATAATTTAAAATATTCCTAATTAAATCTAAATATATGAATTTAATTATATTTATGTGATTTAAATATATGCCTGAGTTTGGGGATATTTTGGAATTAGATTAAACTACAGGGATTTGATCATATTGGTGTTTTAAATATGTTATAAATTAAATTTAAATAAGGGAAGGGGATCATACCCGCATTTTCTTTAGAATGAAATCGGTTAACGGGAGCGTGTGAGCCTAGGGATGTTAGGATAATAATTATCCTGAGGTTGAAATGATTAAACTAGAGTATGTGAATACATGGATTTGTGCGAACGCCGCAGACACTGCTTTAGGATCCATGCAGCCATTTTTCCAGGAATTAGGTAAGGGGATAAATTATATGAGGTATTTTTAGAAAATTTACCGATTAAAATGTAGTATTTGTTTACAAAAATTATATCTATGATTTTTCTAGGGATTCAGGCATTTAGAAATGGCATTCATGAATTAATGTAAATTTTTTGGAAAACAAGCATTTTGAGTTGAATAAACCCTAGAAGAAGATTTAATACTATTTTTCAGTGAAATATATTTTTTCTAGGTAGATAGTATATTTTTTTGAATAATACCCAAACTGTGTGGCCTGAGTATGAATATTTTATGGAATAGATAAGCATGTTAGATTATTTTTATGATTATACGGAACATTTGTGGTTTGATAATGATTTTTCATAAAATGTTAAAAATACTACAGAAATTATGATGTGATCAATTTAGTGGGCCTAGTGTCGTGACAGGTTAATCGACTTAACGTTGTGATAGATTAGCCAGCTTAACGCCGTGATAGATTAGCCGACTTTAAGCTGTAACAGCTTAGTCGGCTCAGTGTCATGACAGTTCAGCCAACCTATGCCGTAATCAGTTATGATATGGTAGTTTTTATACAAAAATTATGATATGACATATTTTACGCAGAAATATGAAAATGAAATATGTTACAGTTATATTATATGAAATATACTATATGATATCATAACCCTAATGGACTAGGTATGTTTGACCATGGTAACATTGTAGAGACCCGAACTCGGGAATTAAATAAGAAATAATTAAAGGAAAATTTCAACATGGAACAGCAGGCTTCGTAGACGAAGCCAGTGTTCTCGTTGACGAAGGCCCTTCTGTGCTTTGTCACTGAAATTTAGAGCCTTGTCGACAAAGAGATCCAAAACATCCGAAAAATATCAGGCTTAGGGTTCGTCAATGAGGTCCTCCCTTCGTCGACAAACAACCTTTTGTGGTTCGTCAACGAAGGTGTCATTCCATCGATGAATTTGACTGGGTCAAGGGGTTATAAATAGGATTTTTGTTTGCTTCTTCATTAAGAAATCTAAATCTCTCTCTCTCTCTCTCTCTCTCTCTCTCTCTCTCTCTCTCTCTCTCTCTCTCTCTCTCTCTCTCTCTCTCTCTCTCTTTTTCTTCGATCATTCGTCGTCCGTTTCGACAATCGGAAGATACCACGAGGATCAGGGGACAAATATCTACGAGTCTAACGGAGTAGATTCTAAAATTCGGGGAAAAGTTCAGGTTCCGTTTTCGAGTGCCTCAGGTCGTTTCTAGGAATTAGGTAAGGGGATTATATTATGTTAGTTATGTTTAAGAGTTTTAATCGAATGGAATGTTAAAATGATTTTTATATATTTAGTTACGGCTTTTCTAAGGTTTCCGAGCCTAGGGTTTGGTTAACCAACTTTATTTTCGAAACCAACCGTTTAAATTTAAATAGGATATTTTTTAAAGTATAGTATAGGTCCTTATGAACGTTTTCACCAGTTGGAAATCATTATTTTAAGCCATAAGATTATTTTAAAAATTAACCAAAGCAGTAGGGTTGATTTTCTCCATTTTTTCCGTATTTGACTATATATCTATATTTAATAAAATAACAACATGAAGATATTTTGTAACGACCTGCTCCTTTTTCACATATATATATATATTTTTATAAATAAATTATCATCACATCATACATTCCAGCTCAACAGGTCACAATCCACCTAGGTTCGTGGGCACCAAGGATATAACAAAACATACAGTAGAAGCCTACGCAGCAGAAAGTATAAAATCATATACATTTCATCATAATGTGCAGAACACATACCAAAGTCACTACAATTACTATCTCACAGTATATACATCTCAAAAATGAAATCTAGGAACAATTCCCACAAAACCTAACTGTCCCTACCAAAAACTTACCCTTCCAAAGAGGGCAAACAACTAATCTAGATCAGCGGGGCTTTTCCCGCTCTCCTATCAGGGGCTCCTGAAAAATGTATAAGATTTAGGGGTGAGACACCTCTCAGTAAGGGAAATAACTAATACCAGTGTGTGGCAACATGAGTATTCTGTGTTTTACATATACCATACATAACATATTTAATCCTGTTTATCAAATCTGGGAAAACATATGCATATCAAAACATGGCAGAACATACTGCATTTTCATAAACATTTCTCATCTCATATCATAATAATAATAACATAAAAACAATCCTGGTAGGTTAGCTAGTTGTTGTCATGTATTACTCTCACATGACTGGGTTGTGTGGCCCGAAGGCGGGACCTGAAAATGGTTGGCCGACCATTGCCAAGTCAAACAGTAGTCTGTAGGTCCGATGGGTCTGGGTGGGTCTACCTAGACTTGTCCGTACACCAGGGGCGATAACAGCACACTTCTTGAAAATAACCACATCGACCATCCAATCTCACACCACTCCGTACAGCGGTGTTAACACAGCTATCATGATCACGAGGACCATAGACACATAGCAACGGTACCGTGCAAGTGCTAGCTTAGACCAAGCCAACCAGATTCTGATATCATATACATATACTAAAATCGTGATACATGGATATCTTATATCAATAATTATCAAATCAATCATATCATTTTTCACATATACATATTTCATGAAAATCATCAGCCCGTACGCCGGAATTACACATTTTATCATAGCTCGGCCCGTTCGCCGGCAAATCACATAGCACAGCCCGTACGCTGACAAATCACATAGCACAGCCCGTACGCTGGCAAATCTCATCCACATAGCACGGCCCGTACGCCGGCAAATCACACACACACATATATATATATATATATATATATATCTCGGCCCGTACGCCTGTTTTCCATCATAGAAATCCATATCATCCCCATTCCCAGAAAATAGTATTTCACAACATTTTTATACTCATGCCACATTAAACAAATTTTCCACGTATTCAACATATCATCATTTAAACAGTATTTTTCAAATATAAATCATATATATAAATATATTTATTTTTCCTAAAACCAAATGCTACATATATATACATGCATTTTCTCAAAACAAAACTAACTTAGTTTATCCCCTTACCTGATTCCTGAAAAGCCCCTAAGAAAATCTTCCCCGTACCCACAAGGTTCTCAACTCAATACCCTGAAAATGAAAACTCGCAGAATTAAAGTTTAGTATTTTCGTACGTACAACATTTTCTATAACTACCACTAAGTCAAATTCGACTTAAAAAGTCTTACCTCAACTTAGGGATGATTCCCAACGTTTCCAATCAACACCCCTGGAATTGAAAATTTCCAGAATTAAAGTTTAGTATTTTTACTCGTATATCACTTTTTTCGACTGTCAAAAATCTAAATATTGAATATAAAGCTTACTTTGGATTTTGGATGAAATCCAACTTCGTTTCCCTGACGATCCGCTCCGGCAGACTTGTAAAGAACTTCGCCAGGAGCGTCGTGGTGGCTTCGGTTTGTCGATCCGACGTAAAACTAGCCCGAAATCGAAGAGAGAGAGAGAGAGTCGTAGGAGAGAGAGAGAGAGAAGAGAGAGAGAGAGAGAGAGCACTTCCAAAAAATCTAAGCAAGCTTCTTGAAAAAGCTTGAGTTATATTTTATATATAGTAATCATTAATTAAAGTAAACTTCTTGAATAAGCTTTCACACTTTCTATATATATACCTTTAACCTATATATTAAATGCATATCAAAATAACTTACTTATATATATATATATATATATATATATATATATATATATATATATTCCTTATCATACTATTCATTTTACTTATTAATTTAATTAATTAATTTTATTTTATTATTTTATTATTATTGTTTTTTAAAATTTTATTTTTCCCGGTTACTACATTCCTTCCCCCTTAAAAGAATTTCGTCCTCGAAATTTACTGTTTCCGTAACTCGCCATCCTTTAATCAAGAAAAAGGGTCTATTCATTTTATTACCTACCCTCACTTATGGCGGAAGAATACCGTGGTTACATTCCAAGTCCTAGAAGATTACATGTACAAAAGAAACTTCTTCTAGAACTAAAATACTACACTATTCAAATCATTACATGTACCTGCAAAAGAAACTACCTAACTACTTACATTTTATCCGTTCAGACCTCTTGAAATAAATGCGGATATCTATGTTTCATCTGCTCTTCAGACTCCCAAGAAATCTCTTCTACTACATGATTCCTCCACAGAACCTTTACCTGAGGAATTTTCCTGTTACGTAATTGATGTACTTTCCTATCCAGAATCTGTACTGGTACCTCCTCATATCCCAGTGAATCACTAAGCTCCAACTCATCATAATTGATGACATGAGAAGGGTCTGTGACGTATTTCCTTAACATAGCAACATGAAATACGTCGTGAATCCTAAACAATACAGGTAGCAAAGCTAGCCTGTAGGCTACCTGTCCCACTTTATCTAGAATCTCAAATGGACCGATAAACCTAGGACTAAGTTTACCCTTCCTCCCAAATCGCATAACCCCTTTCATCAGAGCTATCTTCAAAAATACGTGATCACCTACGTCAAACTCTAAATTCCTGCGGCGATGGTCGGCATAACTCTTCCGTCGACTCTGAGCTGCACTGATCCTGTCCCTGATAAGACAAACTTTATCACACGCCTGCTGAACCAGCTCTAGCCCCACTACTTGCCGCTCACCCACTTCATCCCAAAACAAAGGAGAACGGCATCTCCTACCGTACAGAGCCTCAAATGGTGCCATGCCAATGCTAGATTGATAACTGTTATTATACGCAAATTCTACTAATAGCATGAACTAGGTCCAACTAGCCCCAAAGTCTAGAACACACGCTCTGAGCATGTCCTCTAATATCTGTATCGTCCTCTCAGTCTGCCCGTCTGACTGAGGATGGAATGCCATACTAAACGATAACTGAGACCCCAGAGCCTCCTGCAGACTCCTCCAAAATCATGGGTCTCGATCCAACACAATAGATACAAGCACCCCATGAGAACGTACTATCTTCTGAATGTAAATCTCTGCTAAACGGCTGAGGGAGTAGTTGATCTTGATAGGAATAAAGTGGGCGGTCTTCGTCAATCGATCAACAATCACCCAGATGACATTATGGTCATGTAACGCCGTCGGCAATCCTGACACGAAGTCCGTCGATATGTGATCCCACTTCCACTCCGGGATGAATAACGGTTGCAACTGCCCTGCCGGACTCTGGTGCTCAGCCTTTACCTGCTGGCACGTCAAACACTGTGCTACATACTCAGTAATTTCTCTCTTCATACCACTCCACCAGTATGACTCTTGCAGATCTCTGTACATCTTTGTACTACCGGGATGAACTGTATACAAAGATCTGTGAGCCTCCTCTAGAATAGTCTTCCTGATCTCAGTATCAGCTGGAACACATAATCTAGAACGGAACCGCAAAGCTCCGTCATCTGCAATACTGAACTCCTCCCACTGCCCACTCTGTACTCTGTCTATCACCTCCACTAGCTCTGGATCTTCCTTCTGTGCAGCTTTAATTCTCTCCTGCAGGGTAGGCTATACCATTAGGCTGGCAATACATACTGGGAGATCACTCTCCACCAACTCTATGCCGAGTATCTCCAGATCCATTATGATCGGATGCTGGATCCCTATAGCCGTCAACACTGGCTCCCTGGATTTCCTGCTCAACACATCAGCTACCACGTTTGCTTTCCCTGGGTGATAACTGATGGTACAATCAAAATCCTTAATCAGCTCCAACCACCTTCTCTACCTCATATTCAGTTCTTTCTGCGTAAAGAAATACTTCAAACTTTTATGGTCGGAGAAGATTTCACACTGCTCACCGTACAGGTAATGCCTCCAAATCTTCAGTGCATGTACCACTGCAGCCAACTCAAGATCATGGGTAGGGTAGTTATTCTCATATTCTTTCAACTGCCTAGATGCATACGCCACTGCCCTGCCATGCTGCATTAATACACAGCCAAGTCCTTTCAAGGACGCATCACTGTAAATGGTATACCCTTCACCCCCACATGGGATGATCAACACTGGTGCTGTGACTAGTCTCTGCTTCAGCTCCTGAAAACTCTGCTCACAACTATCGTCCCACTCAAATCTAACATTCTTCCTCGTTAGTCGTTTCAAGGGCCCTCACAAAGTTGAGAATCCCTCAACAAAACAACGGTAATAGCCTGCTAGCCCCAAGAAACTCCTAATCTCTTGGACATTTCTCGGTCTAACCCAATTCACTACAGCCTCAATCTTGTTAGGATCCACAGAAATACCGTCTCCAGATACAACATGCCCCAAGAACACGACCTTCTCTAACCAAAATTCACATTTACTGAACTTGGCGTACAACTTCTTTTCCCGAAGTGTCTGCAAAACCTGCCTCAAGTGCGTCTCATGCTCCTCATAGTTCCTAGAATAGACCAGTACATCATCAATAAAAACAACAACAAATTGGTCTAGGTATTGGTGGAAGACTCTATTCATCAAGTCCATAAATACCGTAGGAGCATTTGTCAAACCAAACGGCATTACTAGAAACTCGTAATGCCCATACCTAGTCCTGAAGGCCGTCTTTGAGACGTCTTCTGCTTTCACCTTCACCTGATAGTAGCCAGATCTGAGGTCAATCTTCGGATACACCCGTGTACCTTGGAGCTGGTCAAACAAATCATCGATACGGGGTAGAGGATACTTATTTTTGATTGTCACTTTATTTATCTCCCTATAGTCTATACACATTCTCATAGTTCCGTCTTTCTTTTTCACAAATAAAACTGGAGCTCCCCACGGAGATACACTGGGCCGTATGAAGCCCTCATCTAGCAGATCTTGCAACTGATTCTTCAATTCCGCTAACTCCACTAGTGCCATTCGATAAGGTACTTTAGAAATCGGCGCTGTACCGGGAGGTAGATCAATATAGAAATCCACCTCATGGTCGGGTGGCAAACCTGATAACTCATCTGGAAAAACATCCACAAACTCCTTCACTACAGGCGTGCTAGCAAGTTTCAATTCATTCTCTGACATCTCTTTCACAACAGTCACAAACCTAACAACCACTCAACAGTAGTCTCCTAACCTGAATAGCTGAAACGAGTTGAGGCGGGGATTGCACACGTGACCCTACAAACTTGAATTCTGCTTTCCTCGGAGGTCTAAATATCACCTCTCGTGCACGATAATCTATGCTGGCAAAATTAGCCTCTAGCTAATCCATGCCAAATATAACGTCAAACCCATGTATGTCTAACACTATCAAATCAGCAGACAATGTTTTCCCCTGAATCTCTACTGGGCAGTCGCGGAGTACCCTACCACACCTCACTACCGACCCAGTCGGTGTAGATACCAACAGTTCAACATCTAATGATTGTGTTTCAGCCTCACATAATTTAATACACCCCAAGGACACAAACGAGTGTGTAGCTCCTGAATCAAATAATGCAATAACTTTAAAAGAAAGCATAATGACCATACCTGTTACCACGTCACCTGACGCCTCAGCCTCACCTGGCGTCAGAGTAAACACCTTGGCTGGAGCTGTATTCCTCTGCTGGCCCCCACATGACGCCTGATAACCTCCCCGGTATGGTCTAGGAGCTAGAACTGCATCTGGTGGAGTAGGGCAGTCTCGTACTATGTGCCCTGATTTACCGCAGCGATAGCACACCGGAGCTGCATTTGGCGAGGTAGGACAAGCTCGCACTATATGTCCCGATCTACCGCAGCGGTAACACACTACACCACCAGCTCGACACTCTCCCTAGTGCCTCCTACCACAAGTCTGACAAACTGGAGGATCCTGCCCTGTCTGCACCTCGCGTCCTCCCGTCTCCTGTCTCCGCCCTCTACCATGATTACCTCTCCTCTACTGACCCGGCCTATGACCTTGCTGGTAGCTCATAGATGCAGATCTCTTCCTCTGTCCCTACTCATCCGCATCAAAACTCTTACCAATCTCTGCCAAGGCCGCCCTGTCAACCAACTCAGCGAAGTCCTGGATTCGCAGCACCACCACCTGTCTAAATATACTCCGCATCAAGCCTCTCTCAAACTGCCTTGCCTTCCTCACCTCATCAGGAACAATGTATGAGGCGAATCGAGAGAGCTCGATAAAACATGCTGCATACTGTTGGACGGATAGTTGTCTCTGCTTCAGGCTCAGGAACTCTTCTACCTTATCCTCCCTCACAGTAGCTGAAAAATACCTGTCAAAGAACAGATCTTTAAACCGGTACCATGTCATAGCTATTGGAGTCACCCTCTGTTGCTCCAATAGTCTCACCGCAGTCCACCACCTCTCAGACTCTCTTGTCAATTTATAGGTGGCAAAGAGGACCCTCTGTTCCTCAGTACATTGTAGCACAGCCAAGATTTTCTCAATCTCCTGCATCCAGTTCTCAACGGCTACAGGATCAACTCCACCTAAGAACACCGGAGGATTCATCTTCGTAAATTTCTCTATAGTGCACCCATGGCCTGTAAATGGACCACTCTGCTCCCTTAAGCTCCTAACAATCTCAGCCATAACCTGTTGAGCCACGCTATGTAATACCGCATCAGAGTCGGTCCCAGCTGCACCTGATGGTCCTGCTCCATCACTGTCACTCGCATGGGCACTATTTCCTTCTGGATCTATCTTGGAAAATAGCAGTTGCAATTCAGTAATCCTATCTTCACCACTTATCTCAACATTTCTAACTCATTGCTAATCCTCAGTCCTACATTCTAGGAACACAACCCGACAATACCTTACTATGGTTTTCCTGAAATCGTCACTCTAGGAAAAACACAGAAACTACCACGGAAGTCCTGCCTCTAGATCGTAGAACAAAACTTCAAATCCTTTCCTAAATTCTGGTATTGTTCCTGCTACACTCTAAAGTCTACAGAACCTAACAACCTAGGCTCTGATACCAACTGTAACGACCTGCTCCTTTTTCACACACACACACACACACACACACACACACACACATATATATATATATATATATATATATTTTATAAATAAATTATCATCACATCATACATTCCAGCTCAGCAGGTCACAATCCACCTAGGGCCGTGCGTACCAGGGATATAACAAAACATACAGCAGAAGCCTACGCAGCAGAAAGTATAAAATCATATACATCTCATCATAATGTGCATAACACATATCAGAATCACTAAAATTACTATCTCACAGTATATACATCTCAAAAATGAAATCTAAGGACAATTCCCACAAAACCTAACTGTCCCTACCAAAAACTTACCCTTCCAAAGAGGGCAAACAACTGATCTAGATAAGTGGGACTTTTCCCGCTCTCCTATCAGGAGCTCCTGAAAAATGTATAAGATTTAGGGGTGAGACACCTCTCAGTAAGGAAAATAAACTAATACCAGTGTGTGGCAACATGAGTATTCTGTGTTCTACATATACCATACATAACATATTTAATACTGTTTATCAAATCTGGGAAAACATATGCATATCAAAACATGGCAGAACATACTGCATTTTCATAAACATTTCTCATCTCATATCATAATAATAATAACATAAAAACAATCCTGGTAGGTTAGCTGGTTGTTGTCATGTATTACCCCCACATGACTGGGTTGTGTGGCCCGAAGGCGGGACCTGATAATGGTTGGCCGACCACTGCCAAGTCAAACAGTAGTCTGTAGGTCCGATGGGTCTGGGTGGGTCTACCTACACTTGTCCGTATACTAGGAGCGATAACAGCACACTTCTTGAAAATAACCACATCGACCATCCAATCTCACACCACTCCGTACAGCGGCGTTAACACAGCTATCATGATCACGAGGATCATGGACACATAGCAACGGTACCGTGCAAGTGCTAGCCTAGACCAAGTCAACTAGGTTCTGATATCATATACATATACTAAAATCGTGATACATGGATATCTCATATCAATAATTATCAAATCAATTATATCATTTTTCACATATACATATTTCATGAAAATCATCGGCCCGTACGCCGGAATTACACATTTTATCATAGTTTGGCCCGTACGCCGGCAAATCACATAGCACAGCCCGTACGTTGACAAATCACATAGCTCGGCCCGTACGCCGGCAAATCACATAGCACAGCCCGTACGTTGGCAAATCTCATCCACATAGCACGGCCCGTACGCCAGCAAATCACACACACACACACACACACACACACACACACACACACACACATATATATATATATATATATATATAAATATCTCAACCCGTACGCCGATTTTTCATTACAGAAATCCATATCGTCCCCATTCCCAGAAAACAGTATTTCACAATATTTGTATACTCATGCCACACTAAACAAATTTTCCACGTATTCAACATATCATCATTTAAACAGTATTTTTCAAATATAAATCATATATATAAATATATTTATTTTTCATGAAACCAAATGCTACATATATATATATGTATATATATATATATATATATATAATATATATATATATATATACATGCATTTTTTCAAAACAAAACCAGCTTAGTTTATCCCCTTACCTGATTCCTAAAAGGCCCCTAAGAAAATCTTCCCTGTACCCACAAGGTTCTCAACTCAATACCCTGAAAATGAAAACTCGCAGAATTAAAGTTTAGTATTTTCATACGTACAACATTTTCTATAACTACCACTAAGTTAAATTCGAATTAAAAAGTCTTACCTCAACTTAACGTTCCCAATCAACACCCCTGGAACTGAAAATTTTCAGTATTAAAGTTTAGTATTTTTAAGCGTATATCACTTTCTTCAACTGTCAAAAATCCAAATATTGAATATAAAGTCTTACCTTGGATTTTGGATGAAATCCAACTTCGTTTCCCTGACGATTCGCTCCGGCAGACTTGTAGAGAACTTCGCCAGGAGCGTCGTGGTGGCTTCGGTTTATCGATCCGACGTAAAACTAGCCCGAAATCGAAGAGAGAGAGAGAGAGAGTCATAGGAGAGAGAGAGAGAGAGAGAGAGATAGCACTTCCAAAAAATCTAAGCAAGCTTCTTGAAGAAGCTTGAGTTATATTTTATATATAGTAATCATTAATTAAAGTAAACCTTCTTGAAGAAGCTTTCACACTTTCTATATATATATACCTTTAACCTATATATTAAATGCATATCATAATAACTTACTTATACACACACACACACACACACACACACACACACACACACACACATATATATATATATATATATATACATGCTTCAATATTTATATATATATATATATATATTTCTTATCATACTATTCATTTTACTTGTTAATTTAATTAATTAATTTTATTTTATTATTTTATTATTATTATTATTATTATTATTTTTTAAAATTTTATTTTTCCCGATTACTACATATTTATACCCCAATTTTAGCATCAAAAATTACTTTATCATGCAGATGATTTATTTATGAATTAATTGATGAAAAATATTGTGTGGCATAGTTTTAATTGGCATTGAATGAGCAGGTTTTGTGAAATATTGAAATGTAACGGCTATAAGCCGAGATACGAGATATGAGATATGAGATATGAGAAATGATATGCTATAATATGCCGATTTTTACCGAGTCATTATCTAGCAGATATATAGCAGAGATATGTACAATTTTATGAAATGAATTATGAATACGGTTTTATACGATGTAAATTACCATATATGATAGTAGAGCCCTATTGTTATGTTCTCATGTTAAAGCACGATACCGTAACAAAATGTATGTAGAGGTGCAATCCAAAGACTGAGAACATGGATGGGAAAGGAGATTGGTGACCTCAGTAAAGTACTCCCCAAAGGTTTTCTGGGGCTCCATCTAATGTAGTAATTCCAAATGACTTAGCCTTTGGGCGGCCTTTCGGTACAGATTGAGTAGACACCATCGTACTACTTTATGTTTGACTTAGCATTAGTCAGCCGACTACTTACAAGGTCCAGCCTTTCGGTCGCACAACCCGTTATGAGGGGAAGCATGTCGCACGTGTAGAGACCTGAATAATTATTATAATTTAATAAAAGAAGGAAGAGAGGAAATAAGAATTAAAGAGAGAATATAACAGGGTCTTGTCGACGAATACAGGGGATTCTTCGACGAGCACACATGAGGGGCTCGTCGACGAGGACATGTCTCATCAATGAGAAGATACCGAGAGACTATAAATTAGATTCTGAACTTCGTCAACGAGGAGTAGGTATTCGTTGACGAACTTCCTTTGTGGCCTCGTCGACGAACTTCCTTTGTGGCCTCGTTGACGAAGTGACGTGTCTCGTCAATGAATCCCAAAGTACAAATAGTCCTAAACTCGATTTTTACACAAAATTGTTTAGCAAAATCCTCTTTCTCTTTCCTCTACGATTTTTCCCTCTTCTCTCTTCGATCCCGGCCTCATTTCTCGTTGGATCGACGATCTCAGGCCACCACGATGCTCCTGGGAAAGTTCTCTCCAAGTTTTCTGGAGCGGATCGTTGGTGGGGCTAGGTTGAATTTCATCCCAATCTTGGGGTAAGACATTTTATTCAATATTTGCCTTTTCTACAGTTATAAGAAACGTAGTATATGAAGAAATAATGATATTTTGTTCTGGAAGATGTTATTTTTAGGATGTTGAGTGGGGAACCCTGCGGGTGTAGGACCAATCATAGTAGGGGGTTTTTCCAGTAATCAAGTAAGGATAATATGCTATGTTAGTTTATGTAGAAATTTTACCAGTAAAATATAGTGTATATTCATGAGTTTTCGGAGCATGATTTAATGAATTTTAGTTTGTGGCATGAGAATATTGAAATAGTACATGACGTTATACAATACTTTTAGAAGCATATTCTACAGTATTTTTCAGGATCATGTTTTTACAGTGTTTACATACAGGAAAATGCTTTTACAGCTTTCATAGTACCATGATTATACAGTTTTACAGAACCATGACATACAGATTTACAATTTATTTCAGAAATACAATTGATATAGATACAGTTTATTACAACGTCATGGTTAATACAGTTAATATAGAATCATGGTAAAACAGATAGATTGTATATAGAAATGTATTGTATAAATTAGTTTACAGAGCACGGTACCGTAGCTATTTACAGTTTAGAGTGCAACCACATAACTCAGATAGTATGTTGATTTATAGCAGTCGATCGTGCCTATGAAGTGGATAGGCTCCCCGTCAGTTAGGGTTGAGGAGGCTGATCTGAATTTCAGAGTATAGTGTGTTGACTTAACTGGACTTTTCAATCCTGTTTTGATGATAACAAAATGAAGAGCACTTTAACATATAATGTTAAGTGATGCATTTTAGGTAAAAGAACTCTCAAGGTTGATAAATTGAAGCTCAATGTTAATCTAGTGAAAGCGCCTCAGAATATTGAAGGCAATGAATAACAAATGAAGAAGCTTAAGGGCAAGCAAACTCAAAGCCAAAAGTGAACCTCAAAAGGTTGAAGGAGGCTGAAGGATTTAAGAAGACCATAATTAGAAGAACTGTTGTAAGTACTTCAAAACCAAATGTCATTTAGATATGTGAAGCTCTTATAAAAACAAAAGAAACTAAGAAACACTTTGTTTTAAAGAGCTTAAAACATGTTTTTGAAATTAAAGTAACAAAGGTCTTAAAGGAAGGAAAGTGTTCAAAATAAAAATTGAATTTCTGATAAGCAGTGCACCTGACAGATGACTGTCTATTTATGGACAGACGACTGGCAAGTTAAAGGGTTTAATAAAAGTATTTTGGGTTTAAATTTTAACTATGACAGATGACTGCCATGTCATGGCAGACGACTGCCACGTGGAGCAAATTTTAAATCTCAAAGGGAAGCTTCTTTTAAAATTTTGAATTTCAAAATTTAATCAACAATTTAATGTTTTTTCAAAGTTTACCTAATTTGATAGGACAACATCTTTTAAAGTTTTGAATTTCAAAATTTAATCAACAATTTAATGTTTTTTCAAAGTTTACCTAATTTGATATGGACAACATCTTTCAAAATTTTGAATTTCAAAATTTAGTCAACAATTTTAATGTTTTTTCAAAGTTTACCTAATTTGATGTGAATGTTGATCTTTCAAATTTTTGAAATTCAAAATTAAATGTTTTTTCAAAGTTTACCTAATTTGATGTGGAAGTTGATCTTTTAAATTGCCTATAAATACCTCTTTGGGTAATGAAAAAACACAATACTAGAAAACACAAGAAAAGAGAGAAATCAGACAAAATTTGAAATTCATCTTGTGCTGAAATTTTTCTGAACCTCTTCTTTACTCACATCTTTTGCTGGAGAGGAATTCTACAACTTTGGTAGATTAAAAAAATCAAAGTTCGATTCCGGGTTGCAATTCCATTTCTCTTTTAAACGAACCATTGGTGACTTCTAAAAACTTTAGAGTTTCATATATTCTATTTTGCTTTGGTTTTTTGAAGTACAATTTACATTTCAATTTGTACAACCTGCTCTAAATTTTGGGAGTATTTTTTGTACGCAGAATTTATATTATATTCTTGTAAATTGTGACGATTCTAGGTTTGCTGGATCGTTGGCTAGGCGAGGGATTATCGCTTAGAGAGGTGCTGCTCTAGCCTTCTGAAGGAGTGTATAAAGGTATTGTTCCACCCGGTAAAGGAACAAGTTTAGTGAATCCTTTGGTGGTTTTGCCAAAGGCGAGGACGTAGGCTGTGTTGAAGCCGAACCTCGTAAAATCCTGTGTCTCACTCTCTCTTTCTCTTACTCTTTATTTTCAGCATATTTATATTGCGTGGATGGTTTAAATTTGAAATCATATACACTACGTTTATTTGGAAATCTAACAAACTTAAAGTTTAATTTTGATTTGGGTTGCGGAAACCGAAAGGGAGTACGTTGGTTAAACCATACTTTGCGGAAACCATACGGGAGTACGTTACTTGGTTAAAACATCTAAAGAAAATTAACTAAGAGTTTATTTGAATTCTAAATTTTGGGAAGAGTGTGGATGTGTGGTTGTAAATCATATAAAAGAAGCAAATTTATTTTAACAAGCATATCATTCAACTACAAGGCTTGATTCATATTTATAAGGCATACATAAACAAACAACCATCCTAATTTCTTACTACTGTATATCTTAATTTTGGTTTGGTTGTTTGCCTTCAAATTGTGTTTGGTTAGTTTGGATAGTATGGTTAACTGAAAGGTTGATTGGTGATTTAGTTGTTTAAGTGCTTGTGTTGTTGATTCTATAAAAGAAACCAAGTTATTGTTTGACAAATTAAACAAACAAGTAAAAGAATTAGATAAACAATAAAAGAAGTTAAGTATTCTTAAAAGGAATTAAAAAGAAAGTTTTTAAATTCCCAATTCACCCCCCTCTTGGGAAGCTATCCTAATTTCAATTGGTATCAGAGCCTAATTATAGCAAAACCTAACAAGTAGCTATATAAAGATCTAAATGGCACAAATAGGAGTAGCTCCCTTTGGTGAGGGTCAATCCTCAACTAGGCCACCAATTTTTTGTGGAATAAATTACACCTTCTGGAAGCAACGAATGAGAATCTATCTTCAAACAATGGACTGGAAGGCATGGAACGTTGTAACAAATGGAAATCTAATCCCCACTAAACCACTTGATGGAAAAGAGGTACCTAAAGAAGATAAAGAACTAAACGATTCAGATTATAAAATGTTGCAAATTAACTCAAGTGCAATAAACGCTTTATACTGTGCACTTGATGCAAATGAGTTCAATAGAGTAATGACATGTAAAACAGCCAAAGAGATTTGGGATAAATTAGAAGTAACCTATGAAGGCACAGTAGATGTTAGGGAAAGTAGAATCGATATGTTAACCAGTGAATATGAAGCCTTTAGGATGAACTCTGATGAAAGTATAACAAGCATGTACACTAGGTTCACCCATATCATAAACTCATTAAGTGCCTTAGGAAAAACTTATTCCACCCATGAGATGATTCGTAAAATTCTAAGAGCACTTCCACCTATTTGGGAACCAAAAGCCACAGCCATTACGGAAGGAAGAAATCTTAAAACAACTTCCTTAGATGAACTCATAGGATCTCTTCTAACCTATGAAATGATGTTGAAAGAAAGAAGCACTGAAAACAAAAATAAGAAGTCTATAGCTCTAAAAGCTTTGAAAGAATATTCAAGTGAGGAAGATAATGAATCTAGTGAATTAGAAGATGAGGACTTAGCACTCATAACTAAAAGACTTGGAAAATTCTTAAGGAGAAACAAAAAATTCACTAGAAAATTTAACAGATCAAAAGCTGAAAAAGGAGAAAGTAATAAAAAAGAATACAAAAACAAAAATGATCCTCCCACTTGCTATCATTGTAAAAAGGTAGGGCACATCAAACCGGAATGCCCACAACTCAAGAAGGACAAGAAGAAAAAGAAGCCTGCAATGAAGGCAACTTGGGATGACACTAGTTCGAGTGAATCGGAAAGTGAACCAAGTGATCAAGAAATAGCAAACATGTGCTTCATGGCGCATAACGAAGAGGTAAACTCTTATTCCCTCTCTGAAGATTCATGTAATGAATCTTGTAGTAATTCATGTGAAAGTATGTCCTCTTACAAAGAACTTCAAAATGAATTACTCTTTTTACATAACAAGTTTATTAAAGTCTCAAAAAGGAACATTAGCTTGAAACAACAAAACGAGGCACTTAAAAATCAACTTGAATCTACAAAACTTGTTGAAGAAGAAAAAGATTTAAAGATTGAAGAACTTGAGAAGAAAGTAGATAACTTATCTAAAAAATTAGCTGAGTCTCAAGTGAATGAAGATAGCAAGATTATGCAAGAAATAAATAATCTCAAAAATCAAATTCAAGAGAAAGAAAATGTCATCTATAACTTTACCAAAGGTAAGGATAACTTTGAAAAGATGGTAGGACAACAAAGGATGACAAACAACAAAGAAGGAATTGGTTATAATGGAGCCTTAAATAAAAGAAAGAAAAACTTGTATATGGGATATTTTGTAAATCAATCTAAATATTATGCAAGTACTTCATCAACAAATATTCATGAGCACACCACATGCTACATGTGCAAAAAGAAAGGACACATAATGTTTAATTGTCCACTTAAGAAAAAGTATACAAAAGTAAAAGATGAGTGGAAGATAAATGCTAAAAATAGACAAAATTTAAAGAAAATTAAGAAGGTTTGGGTTCCAAAAGTAACAACTTGAATCATTTCTTGTAGGTTTGCTTTAGGACCACTCCGTCTAAGGATAAATGGTACTTGGACAGCGGATGTTCAAGGCATATGACGGGCGATAAATCTAAGTTTACCTCTTTCACTCCAAAGGATGGAGGATCTGTAACCTTCAGTGACAATGCAAAAGGCAAGATCATCGGAATAGGTAAAATAGGTAAAGACTCTACATTTTCTATAGATGATGTCTTGTTAGTAGATGGTCTAAAGCATAATTTACTAAGTATTAGTCAACTTAGTGACAAAGGATGTGAAATAATGTTTAAGAGAGAAAAAATGCATAATACGAGATTCTAAGAATCAAAAAACGTTATTCACTGCACTTAGAATGAACAATGTTTATTGCATAAATTTTGATAGTTTAATCTCTCAAGACATAACTTGCCTAGCAGCCATGAGTGAAAATAGTTGGCTTTGGCATAGGAGGTTAGGACATGCTAGCATGGATCTTATATCCAAACTCTCCAAAAATAATTTAGTTAAAGGCTTGCCTAAAACAAAATTTGTCAAAGATAAAGTGTGTGATGCTTGTCAATTAGGAAAACAAACCAAGAAAAGTTTCAAAAAGAAGAAACATATATCAACTAGTAGACCCCTAGAACTCATACACTTAGACTTGTTTGGTCCTACTAGAACCCAAAGTTTAGGAGGAAAACAATACGCCTTTGTAATTGTTGATGATTACTCAAGATACACATGGGTGTTGTTCCTAACTAACAAAGAAGAAGCTTGCAAATCATTAATCACTTTATGTAAGAAGCTTCAAAATGAGAAAGGGTATTATGTCTCAAATATCAGAAGTGACCAAGGAAGAGAATTTAAGAATCAAAATGTTGAAAATTTTTGTAATGAATATGGCATAAATCACAACTTTTCGGCACCTAGAACCCCACAACAAAATGGAGTTGTGGAAAGAAAAAATATAACCCTTCAAGAAATGGCAAGGACCATGCTTAATGAAAATGACCTACCAAAATATTTTTGGGCCGAAGCTGTAAATACAGCTAGCTATATAATTAATAGGGTTTCCATTAGATCAAACCTAAACAAAACACCCTATGAATTGTGGAAAGGAAGAAGGCCTAACATAAAGTACTTTCATGCTTTTGGATGTAAGTGTTTCGTCCTAAATAACAAAGACAACTTAGGAAAATTTGATGCTAAATCGGATGAAGGCATTTTCCTAGGATACTCCACAAATAGTAAAGCCTATAGAGTCTACAACAAGAGAACTCTAACCATAGTTGAATCAATTCACGTAGACTTTGATGAATCTAGCCCTCTTTCAAGAGAGGTTAAAAATGAAGAAAAAGATGATGTATACAAAAAGGAGGATGAGATAGAAGTCAAGGAGGAAAATGAAATAATCAAAGAAAAGTCAAAAGATGAACTCATAGAAAATATGGAATTTCCAAAAGAATGAAAATATAAGAAAGATCACCCTCAAGAACAAATTATAGGTGAACCATCTAGAGGTGTGACTACTAGATCTTCAGTAAAGAATCTTTGCAATCATTATGCATTCCTATCCCAAAATGAACCTAAAAATATTGAAGAAGCCCTTAAGGATAAATCTTGGATAGTTGCAATGCAAGAAGAATTAAACCAATTTGAAAGAAGTCAAGTATGGAAATTAGTACCCAAACCAGAAAATCATTCGATCATAGGAACTAAATGGGTATTTAGAAATAAAAAGGATGAAAATGGTATAATCACTAGAAACAAAGCTAGACTTGTAGCAAAGGGGTACAATCAAGAAGAAGGAATAGACTATGATGAAACCTTTGCCCCTGTAGCTAGAATGGAAGCTATTAGAATGTTGTTAGCCTATGCTTCCTACAAAGAGTTTAAGTTATACCAAATGGATGTCAAAAGTGCATTCTTGAATGGATATATCAATGAAGAGGTATATGTTGAACAACCCCCTGGTTTTGAGAATATTGAAAATCCTAACCATGTATTTAAACTAACTAAGGCTTTGTATGGACTTAAACAGGCCCCTAGGGCTTGGTATGAAAGACTTAGTGGATTTCTAATTGAGAAGGGATTTTTAAGAGGAAAAATTGATAGCACCCTGTTCATTAAAAATAAGGAAAATAATATACTTTTAGTTCAAATCTACGTAGATGATATAATATTTGGTGCTACAAATGAACATCTATGTAAAGAATTTGCAAAATGTATGCAAGAAGAATTTGAAATGAGCTTGATGGGGGAATTAAACTATTTTCTTGGACTACAAATTAAACAAACAAAAAATGGGACTTTTATAAGTCAAACAAAATATATAAAAGATATGATACAAAAATTTGGTATGGAAAATAGTAAACGCATAGGCACGCCTATGAATACCTCCATCAGCCTAGACAAAGATGAAAAGGGAAAATCCATAGACACAAAGCACTATAGAGGCATGATTGGAAGTTTATTATATCTAACAGCTAGTAGACCCGATATAATGTTTAGTGTGTGTATGTGTGCACGCTTTCAATCAGCACCTAAGGAATCACACCAAATTGCTGTTAAAAGAATCCTAAGATACTTAATAGGCACAATGGACTTAGGACTATGGTATCCTAAAGACACTAGCTTCGAAATGATCAGTTATTCAGATGCGGACTATGCCGGTTGTAAGATAGATAGAAAAAGTACAAGTGGCACATGCCACTTCTTAGGAAGATCTTTAGTTTCTTGGTTTTCTAAGAAACAAAATTCCGTGGCTTTGTCAACTGCTGAGGCCGAATATGTAGCAACTGGTAGTTGTTGTGCACAAACTCTTTACATGAAACAACAATTAAGAGATTTCAATTTAAACTACACAACTGTACCAATTAAGTGTGATAACACGAGTGCGATTAACATATCTAAAAATCCTATTTCACACTCAAGAACAAAGCACATTGACATAAGACACCACTTCCTTAGAGATCATGTTCAAAAAGAAGACATAAATCTAGAATTCATCAATACAAATGACCAATGGGCTGATATCTTTACTAAACCACTCTCAGAAGATAGATTTATAACCATAAGAAGAGAACTTGGTCTACTACATAGTAAAGAAGTAAACTAAAAGGAACCAGACTTAAAGAAATATCCACAATCTCTAAGATCACTTAGGGTTTGTTTCTTTTAATTGATCAAAATTTGTTTTGGCATGTACTTTGATGTGTTGTATAATTCAACACTGAGTTTGAATTGCTTTCCTTGTCTCTTAGGCACAT
Organism: Malania oleifera; assembly: GCF_029873635.1. Taxonomy (NCBI): domain Eukaryota; kingdom Viridiplantae; phylum Streptophyta; class Magnoliopsida; order Santalales; family Ximeniaceae; genus Malania; species Malania oleifera. The sequence continues at coordinate 144,706,646 of NC_080418.1, forward strand.
GATATGTGATATGTAGCATGCTACATGTGGATGTTTTAAAAAAAAAAAAAATTGGTATCTTTAAATTGAGCACCATATGCATGATTGAAAATTCAAAAATGTCACAACACATGAAATAAGAATGCCTAATTTGAAATATGATGTTGAATCTTGGCATGATTAAGGAGTGTGTGGTCATATGTACATTTTAATGTTTACCCTTTTTGATTGATGTCAAAAGGGGGAGTAGTATTTGAGCAAAATCTTGGCATGATTGTGAACTTGATGGGCATAATAAAGATTAAATTGATTAAAAACATGATAAAGCATGATATTGATAGTCTAATATTGAAACTTGAGCATGTTGGGTATGATTAGAATGAAATATATAAGCAATAAGAAAATTGAGCAATGAGCATGATTGGACTTGAATCTACAAATTGTTAAAGAAATGCTTATCGTAAGGGGCAGTAGAATAAAGCAAGTTGTAAGGGGGAGATTTTTTTTATACTTATTCATATTTTTTGCTCCTCATTTGTCATCATCAAAAAGGGGGAGATTGTTGACTTAACTGGACTTTTCAATCCTGTTTTGATGATAACAAAATGAAGAGCACTTTAACATATAATGTTAAGTGATGCGTTTTAGGTAAAAGAACTCTCAAGGTTGATAAATTGAAGCTCAATGTTAATCTAGTGAAAGCGCCTCAGAATATTGAAGGCAATGAATAACAAATGAAGAAGCTTAAGGGCAAGCAAACTCAAAGCCAAAAGTGAACCTCAAATGTATAGGGATTTGCAAGAGTATTTTTGGTGGAGTGGCATGAAGAGAGAAATTGCAGAATTTGTACAGCAGTACTTGACGTGCCAGCAAGTTAAGGTTGAGTACCAGAAGCCGGCATGACAGTTGTAGCCACTTTACATCTCCGAGTGGGAGTGGGATCATATATCCATGGATTTGTTACTGGGTTACCGTCGGCACCGTATGGTTAGAATGTCATTTGGGTAGTTGTTGATAGGCTGATGAAAACAACTCATTTTCTACCTATTAAAGTTAGCTACCCTATGAACAGATTAGCGGAAATTTACATACATGAGATTTTTTGGTCCCATGAAGCGCCAATATTTATACTCTCAGACTGTGATCCACGCTTTACATCACAGTTCTGGAAGAGCTTGTAGGAGGCTTTGGGGGTCTCAGTTAGCATTCAGCACAACTTTCCATCCTTAGACAGACGGGCAGACAGAGAGAATGATCCAGGTACTTGAGGATATGCTGCGAGCGTGTGTATTGGATTTTGGGGGTAGCTAGACCTAGTATTTTCCACTGGTGGAGTTTTCCTACAACAACAATTATCAGACTAGCATAGGCATAACACCTTATGAAGCGCTTTATGGTAGGAGGTGTCATTCTCCTTTATACTGAGTGAGCTTGATGAAAGGCGAGTTTTGAGGCCAGAAATAGTACAGCAAGCATACGATAAAGTCTGACTTATTTGAGATAGAATCAGTGCAGCACAGAGTTGGCATAAAAGCTACACGAATACTCGCTGCCGGGAATTGGAATTTGAGGTAGGTGATCATGTATTTTTGAAAATAGTGCCACTAAAGGGAATCATGAGGCTTGGGAAGAAGGGTAAGTTGAGCCTTAGGTTTATTGGCCCATTTGAAATACTCGAGAAGATTGGGTCAGTTGCCTATCGGCTAGCTTTACCACAATCTCTATTCAGAATACATGACGTATTTCATGTTTCTATGCTAAAGAAGCATGTCCCAAATTCTTCCTATATTATTAGTTACGCAGAATTAGAACTTAGTGATGTTTTAGCATATGAGGAAGCTCCAATGCAGATCTTAGATAGAAAAGAACAGGAATTGCGTAGTAAAAAGATACCATTAGTAAAAGTCCTGTGGAGGAATCATGCGATGGAAGAAGCTTCTTGGGAGCTTGAAGATGAGATCAGATAGAAATACCCTCACCTGTTTAGTGGGATATATTTATGATTTGTAAGATAAAGTAACGGTAATTTTATTTTGATTTAGTCCAGTGTAATTGTAATGTAGAGTATAAGATAGGTAGTGTATTCGGTTTTGGGAGAATTTTTCTTTTATGGTATAATTGTAATCTCCCAGAACTATTTATGTAACCACGGTATTCTTCCTCCATAAGTGAGAGCAAATGATAAAATAAGTAGATTGTTTATCTTAAAAGATGATGAATCATATGGATAACAAATTTCGAGGACGAAATTTTTATAAGGAGGGGAGAATGTAGAGATCCGAATAATTATTATAATTTAATAACAGAAGGAAGAGAGGAAAGAAAAATTAAAGAAAGAATATAATAGGGTCTCGTTGACAAATACAGGAGATTCATCGATGAGCACACATGAGGGGCTTGTCGACGAGGACGTGTCTCGTCGACGAGAAGATACCAAAGACTATAAATCAGATTCTGAACTTCGTCGATGAGGAGTAGGTATTCGTCGATGAACTTCCTTCGTGACCTCATTGACGAAGTGACGTGTCTCATCGACGAAGCCTAGAGTACAAATAATCCTAAACTCAAATTTTTACGCAGAATTATTTAGCAAAATCTTCTCTCTCTCTCTCTCTCTCTCCTCTACGATTTTTCCCTTTTCTCTCTTCGATCCTGGCCTCATTTCTCGCTAGATCGACGATTTGAGACCACCACGACACTCCTGGGAAAGTTCTCTCCAAGTTTGTCGGAGCGGATCGCTGGTGGGGCTGGGTTGAATTTCATTCCAATCTCGAGGTAAGACATTTTATTCAGTATTTGCCTTTTCTACAGTTATAAGAAACGTAGTATATGAAGAAATAATGATATTTTGTTCTGCGAGATGTTGTTTTTAGGATATTGAGTGGGGAACCTTGCGGGTGTAGGACCAATCATAGTAGGGGGTTTTTCCAGTAATCAGGTAAGGATTATATGCTATGTTAGTTTATATAGAAATTTTACTAGTAAAATATAGTGTATATTCATGAGTTTTCGGATCATGATTTAGACAGTTTTATAAACTATGTTTAATAAATTTTAGTTTGTGGCATGAGAATATTGAAATAGTACAGGATATTATACAGTACTTACAGAAGCATGTTCTATAGTATTTTTCAGGATCATGTTTTTACAGTGTATATAGACGGGAAAATGTTTTTACAGCTTTCATAGTACCATGATTATATAGTTTTACAAAACCATGACATACAAGTTTACAGTTTATTTTAGAAATACAGTTGATACAGATACAGTTTATTACAGCGTCATGGTTAATACGGTTAATATAGAATCATGGTAAAACAGATAGATTGTATATAGAAATGTATTATATAGTATCAGACCCTGATGGACCATTATAGATCATTTTACAGAGCACTGTACCGTAACTATTTACAGTTCAGAGTGCAACCACATAACTCAAATAGTATGTAGATTTATAGCAGTCGATCGTGCCTATGAAGTGGACAGGCTCCTCGTCAATTAGGGTTGAGGAGGCCAATCTGACTTTCAGAGTATAGTGATTTATCCTGGTAGGCCAGCCAATGATAAGTCCCACCTACGGGCCGCACAACCATGTCATGAGGAGTTAATTCATGACATACAGTCATCCAGGGAATTTTTATTAATTATTATATGTATAATTAGATTTACAGAAACAGTGGATGTACTTATGAATAGAAAAATTCATGGAAATAACTTTGTTAAGTATCACATATATGAACTATGTAGTACTCTATTTATACATGTTTTCTCAGATTCAGTTATCTACAGTATTTCTAAATCAGGTTTTACGAATATGTAACTCATTTGCCACACACTAGCAATAGCATATTTCGTCTTACTAAGCGTTGTCTATTTTTTCTTATTGAGCATTGTTTCATCCCAGTAATTTAATATTTTTCAGGTGATCCAATTAGGCGAGCAGATCAGACTCACAGATAGAGGGGGCTACTGTATTGCCCCATCAGTAGTGTGAGTATTTTGGTAATAGTTGTATATGTATATTTTGGGAAATATTCTGGCACTCTGGTAATGTGTATATATGGTTATAGTTATGTGAATTCAGCTTCTCGTTGCTTAGGTTGATGGTTTGATTTAAATTAAAAGGTATCAGAGCTGTGGAATTTCATAGTATTTATTATATAAAAAAAAACAGTAGTAGAATCAAGTCGTTACAACACGTGTATGTGATGACGTGACGACACTAGTCCTACAGACCAGGTTGTATCTTCTAGACATATATGGGGACATTTACTATAGAAAGGGCTATACTGGACCAGCAGTATGTTATTATGAAAGCACGTATTTTCAAATATACATTTTAGTACAATTTTAAATGCCAGTTAAATGATTAATGTTAACAGTATTATGTAAACACGAAATTTTATGTTAACCACACATTGATGATAATTTTGTTAAATGTCGTAGCCCGAGAGTATATACGTGTGCCCAGCAGCGGATATACAATGTAGAGTTAGAGGGGGGTGAATGACTCTTTTCACGTTTTAAAAATTTCTCTCTACAAAACAATAGTCTTGGCAAGATGGCAAGCAATTATATCATAATATACAAAATAAATCATGCACAAGACAATTAACAAAGAGTGTAGGGAGAGAAAAGCTTAACATCGGGTTTTAATGTGGTTCAGCACCAAGCCTATGTCCACACCTTAGCACCAAGCCAAGGATTCCACAATCCACTATAAACGCTCCTTTCCCGGCGGAGCAAGCCTTACAACTTCAGAAACAAATCCCTACACGCTCACAAAGAGCCTTCACCAAGTGGTTCACAAAGAACCTTCCAACAAACCGGTTCACAAAGAACCTTACAACCAAGAAGATGATATATAACGAAATGCTCCTCAAATGAGCTAATATGAAAGACAATCAAATCCTCACTATTATCTCTCAAGGAATGATTCACACAAGATCAATGAGCAAGAGAGAATGAGCACTTTTGAATGATCGACTAAGATGCAAAGTGCAAAGTGTTAGGTTTTTGGATTCAAGGATATTTTTCCACAAATATGATCAACAATAATCAAAAACCATGCTAAACAAGTTTAGGAACTTGTATAAATAGCCCAAAGACCCAACTAGCCGTTAACAAGCCGTTGGGAGCAATCCCCAAAAAGAAATAGCCATTTTTTGCCTGTTGGGATGTTGGGCTCGAGGCCTCTGGTCAACTATTCACTTTCTATGGTTGACCATTCCCCCAATGGTCGATAAGTGCCTTGCACTGGTCGACCATACACCTGGTCTGTGGGGAAAAGTGGCTACTGGAATCGCTAGTTGACCATTCCCCTGCTCTGGTCGACCATTCCCCTAATATGGTTGACCATTGCTCTGAATTGGAAAAAGTTACCAACATAAAAGTTGTGGAATTTTTTATTAGCTTTCCATAGACACCAAAAGTTTCCTTTTTAGACTCTTCTAGAAAAAGTTATGTCTGAAATATGGAAGGGTGTCCAGAACTCAAGGCTGCACTACGTTAATCAACGATTGCTCTATTTTTTCTTTGACAAAAAGCCTTTTAATGATTTAAAACATTCTTGGACAAAATTATATGAAATATATAGAGTCTAATGAAGATTAAAACTTGTCCAAGTGAGCTTTTTCTCAAATATAAGATATCTTGATTTATGAAAACTCAATTAAAAGATCATTTGATATCTTATATACTTAGAATGTCATTTACAAAAATATACTTAACTTTCTTAAAGCTTTAAGACATTAACCATGCTTTGACAAAACTGAGACCAAGTGTAAAAATGTTCTTAAAACTAAGATGTTAAAACATATTCTGAGTTTAGGAATGTTTTTGATAAACTCTTTGAATTTAACTTTGACAACCATGAATGTGAGTGTGTGACTTTAATGCAATCCTATAAACTCAAGTGTCATAGTATGCATATGCAATGCTCAACTCTTACTCAGAAATCATGTAAGAAACACACCCGCAAGAGTTACAAAAAGTTCCTACTAGACACACAACCCTTATTACAAATAATGCTACAATTAAGCTTCCTTTTGTTGTGCTTGGGTTCTTCCGCGTACGTGACCTTTTGATTTTTCCGACTTCAATTGTCAAATCAGTCCAATCTTTGCCTTTGATCCAGTACTTCGTGAATGTGTCACTTGTACCTATACTAAGTATAATCTGCAAAGATGGAAAACACTAGGAACAACAAATAGGATAATATCATCAAAACACATTAATCCATGATGGTGTAGCCACCAAGGCTAACATTCTCCTCCTTTTTGATGATGTCCAACCTATTAAAAATTTACTTAAACTTTGCATTCGTATTTATATTTATCATAGCTTATTATGCAAATGAAAAGCAAGGTGTAGTCCCAAGAGGGGGGGGTGAATTGGGTTTTAAAATTTCTTTTAATTCTCTTCAAGAATCTTTAACCTCTTTTAAGTCTTTTTAATGAATTGTTGTTTTCTTGTTGTTTTATCAAATACACAATAAATATTTAAAAACAAAATTCAATCCACAACTATGACACAAATGGCCAAAACAAGGTTTAATCAAACAACCAATTGATTTGCCAAGTATAAGTTAATTGCAGCACTATTTAGATTGATGAAAGATTCAACACTCTTTGGAATATAAACACAAACCACTCAATATCAAAATTTAAACCATTCAATCACAATATAGCTTATGTTGTCAGCCCTGGATATAAAATTGAATTAAGCCCTATATATATGAAATGTTATGCTTGCTGATATAAACCTCTGTATGAATGGATTTGCCTCTTTAATATGATGTATAATATAGAATACAACATGTTAGACGTCCTAGCCCGGGAGTATATAGTCTAGAGGGGGGAGGGGGGGTGAATAGACTCTTTTCGCAGAATATGTATTCTTCTACAAAATAAAAACTCTTGACAAGATACAAGAAATTATATCGCAATATAAATATAAATCATGCATAAAAATAAAATAAAGAGTGTAAGGAAGAGAAAGAAAAACACCGGTATTTTTTATGTGGTTCGGCACCAAGCCTACATCCACGCCTTGAGACCAACTCAAGAATTCCACTATACAATCTCCTTCACCGGCGGAGAAGCCTTACAACTTGGGAACAAATTCCTACCCGCTCACCAAGAGCCTCTTCGGTTCACAAAGAACCTTCACCAAATCGTCCACAAAGAACTTTACAAGAAGATGATAGAAATATAATATGATGCTCCTCAAATGAGCAAATATTAAATACAAAGCAAACCTCACACTATCTCTCAAGTAATGAATCAAACACAATTAAAGAGCAAGAGAGAATGAGCACTTGTGAATGAAGAACAACAATGCAAAGTGCTAGGTGCTTAGGTTTTGGTGTAAAAAAATATTTTTCACTAAAAATGATCAAAAGTCTTCAAAACCATGTTAATATAAGTGTAATATCTTGTATTTATAGCCCAAGAGCCTTAGGAGCCATTAACTAGCCATTGGGGGGAAGAAAAGATATTTTATTTGGCAAACTAGCCATTTTTTGCCTGTTAGTGTCACTCTACCCGTTGGACTCGTCGACGAATCCCCTGTGTTCGTCAATGAGGTCCCTAAATCAGAAAAAGTCATAAAAATGAAAGTTGTGGCATTTTGTCTTAGATTTTTAAGGACACTAAGATTGTCCCATTTGGACTTTTTTAGAAAAAAGTTATGCCCAAAATACCGCAAGGTGTTTAGGACTCAAGACTGCACTACGGTAGTGACGATTGCTTTGTTTTTCCTTGTCAAAAAACATTTTAATGACTTAAAACATTCTTGGACAAAATTATATGAAATATATTGAGTCTAATGAAGATTAAAACTTGTCCAAGTGAGTTTCCCCATAAATATAAGCTATCTTGTTTTATGAAAACATATTTGAAAACTTGTTTCAATATCTTATATGCTTAGTATGTCCTTTATTGAAAATATGCTTGACTTTTAGGACTTTAGGACGTAGAGCTAGTTTTGTAAAATCAGGACCAAGTTTGAAAATGTTTATAACTCATATATTACTTAACACTTGTCTCATTTTGAAAATTTAATTGAGTATAAGATTATTTTGACAACCTCTTTGTTTTTACTTTGAAAACTATGAATTGTGAGTTTGTTACTTTTGTGCAGATCCTATATGCTCATGTGTCCTAGTATGCTTATGCAATGGCTCAAATCTTACTCAGAAATCATGCAAGACACACACTGCAAGAGTTATATACGCACTCACTCACACAACCCTTATTACAATTAATTTATACACAATAAAAACTCCAGGATGTGCTTTGGTGTTTCTGAGTCAGTGTCCTTCCGATCTTTTCTATTTGATGTCTACTAGGTCCGATCTTTGCTTTTGATTTGGTACCTCTGTGTATCTAACACTTTGTACCTATACTAGATAAGATCTACAAGGATGGAAAACACAAAAGACAACAAATAGGTTAATATCATCAAAACATATAAACCAAAATAGTGTAGTTGACAGGGCTAAAATTCTCCCCCTTTTTGATGATGTCTAACCTATTAAGAATTTACTTAATCTTTGCATTTGTGTTTGTTCTTACTAAGACTTATTGTGCAAAGATAATCTTCCTTAGAACCACTAATGGGTTGTTATCATCAAAACAAGACAATTAAGCTTACGTAACTTCTAAGGCTAACACAACACTCTTCCCAATATTCAAAATCCAAATAAACTCTTAGTTAATTTATCTTTGGAATGTTTAACCAAGTAACGTACTCCCGTATGGTTTTCGCAAAATATGGTTTAACCAACATACTCCCTTTCGGTTTCCGCAACTCAAATCAAAATTAAACTTTAAGTTTACTTGATTTCCAAATTACGTAGGTTGTACGATTTAGAAATTTAAAACATCCACGCAATTGTATATGTACTAAAAATAAAGAGAGTAAGCAAAGAGAGAGTGAGACGGAGATTTTTACGAGGTTCGGCTTATACCCAGCCTATGTCCTCGCCTTTGGCAAACCACCAAAGGATTCACTAAACCTGTTCCTTTACCGGGTGGAGCAATACCTTTACACACTCCTTTGGTAGGCTAGAGCCCGCCTCTCCAAACAATATCCCCTCGTTCGGTCACTCCTTCAAATAGGCTAGAGCCCGCCTCTCCAAACGATGTCCCCTTGTTCGGTCACTCCTTAACTAGGCTAGAGCCCACTTCTCTAAGCAATATCCCCTTGCTTAGCCAATGATCCAAAAAATCCTTGGATTCATCAATCTAAAAGAAACACAAACAAAATATGTGTACAAAGAATATGCTCTCACAAAGAGCTGATTAGTACAACAATTACAGCATAATACTATACTTTAATAAAATTCAGAATATGAAATTCAAATTTGAAGCTCTAGAGTTGTATCACCGTATGATTCTTTCAATAGATGAAAGAAGTAGTAATTGAAGCACAATCTTAGTGAGAATCAACAAGACTTTTAGCAACTTCGTGCAAGATGTGAGTAATAGAGCACTTTCAGAATTTCAGAATGCTTTGAGAGAGAGTTTTGAATGCTAAACTGATTTCTTGATTTCTCTTCTTGTGTTGGGTTTTATTTAATGGAACTTGAGGGTATTTATAGAAATAGGAAGGTATCTAGCTTGTTCCCCAAGTTCACTTGGAGTAGGGTCCAAGTTGTAAATTAGTTTGGGCTTCAAATAATTTAAATTTCAAAAATATGCCCGTTGGAAATTTTGAAATCTGATGTGAGCTAGGCGACTGTGTAGTCACTGGAAGTCGGCTGTCCATGCATTACAACTACAAAATTCACAAATAGAGAGGTGACAGTCGCCTGTCCTCAAGGTGGCAGTCGTCTGACACTAGAACAACTCAATTTTAAAAAACATACAGAAGGGTGGCAGTCGGATGGCTAAACACACCCAGTCATCTCAGTTTTCACTGGCAGTCGTCTGTCAGTTGGTTGATAGTCGTCTATCAGGCTTTTGTCTTCTTTGTTCAGGTTCCTTAACTTGCCAGTCGTTTGTCTATTGACAGACAGTCGGCTGTCAACTGATTGTTTCTCAATTTAAGTCATTTTTTATTTCTTTCTCTTTTTTTTAATTAACCTTGGAATTTTAACTTGTTTTAACTTTGAAAAACATATTCCAAGACTTTAAAACTTCATAATTTTTAGTATGTCTTTGCCTAATGAGCTTCAAAGTGAAAAATCATATTTGAACCATATTTGAAGTACTTACAAAGACTTATCCTAAGAAACTAATTTGACTTCTTCTTTGCTTTGAGTTCTCTTTGTCTTTTTTGCTGAGCTTCAATGATCTTTCAGACTTCTCTGAGCTTTCATTATGGATCACTTGTATTTATGTAAGGCTTTCAAGTTCCTTGATCCTTGTGAGCTTTCAAGATATGGCTTTTGAAGTTTGAGCTTCATTTGAAATTTGAGCTTTCCATGTTGAGCTTTACATGTTGATCACCTGAGCTTTTATTCTTGAATCCATGCCTCAAGCTTGATATAATTATCCTTCTCTGAAATACAAGCTTTCATGAAATCTTTAACCTTATATTCATCATTGAGTCCTAAAAATACATCACCTAACAAAAACATGTTAAGTTCTACTTGTTTGTTAGCATCAAAATAGGATATTAAAACTTGTAAGGCCAATAACAAAGATAAGTTAACTTAGAACCACTAATAGGTTGTTATCATCAAAACAAGACAATTAAGCTTACATAACCTCTAAGGCTAACATTCTCCCTCTTTTTGATGATTGCAAACCATTGGTGTTCTCCTATAGGGTATATTTTAAAACTCCCCCTCGAAATATGCATATTGTTAAATGATTAATATTTGCTCCCCCTTACTATATGCATATAAGGCATAATAAAAGCATTTCATATTCATTGAGCTTTAACATGCAATTTATAAGATAGAAAGTTCATGTAAGATAAGACAAGTAATAAGCAACTTGAACTTTTCATGCAACCATATGCATTCTACCCCAAATGCATTTCACTTCTCCCCCTCACACCACACATCATTCTTTTAACAAAGAGGACACCAAATATCTTCTCTCCCTTTGATCATCGTCAAAAAGAGAAGTACAATTCATTTTATCTAAAACTGATTTCTCCCCCTTAATCTAAGATTCCATGGTGGTGAGGTGAGTGTGTGCTAGACACATATACCAAAATATTTGCTAAACCATAACATTGGAAAGTCTAGAAGGGCTTTCTTGCAAAAACTTGAATGATGATTTCTAAAAATTATACCATATGATGTAGATCAATCATTCAATGCCAATTTTCCAAAAGTTGTTATGATTAGCTTTCACTAAAGCTTAAGACTATGTATGGGATATGTTTTGCAATGCTTTTAAGAAATCTACTATATATCCAAGCAAGAACATATATCATCAAAACACATCATAGCATGCTTTTGAAAAAAAAAAAATCAAAACCGTAGAAAATCCCATCAAGCAATAGCCAATATTTTCAAAAAGAGGTTAACCAATTTTCAAGATAGAAATAATTAAAGCATTGTATTGGTTTTAATCAAATGAACTCACGGTGACAACGACAATGAGCGAACCTGTGATGGCGACGACGAAGCTGTCCACAACGTTTTCATTCTGTGAACCGTCGGGAAGCTCTTGAGTTTCTTCTTCTCTCTTGTTTATTCATGAAGGAGGGCTAGGGTACCAGCGTCGGCGACGACGAAGACTGCGACAGTGAACTTGCAATGACGACGACGAAGCTGCGATGGCGAACCTGTGACGGAGACAGTTTTATTACTGTGAACTGTCGGGAAGCTTGGGGGACACTGCACGCCAAGGAGTTTGCAATCACCATTAAAACTCAGGTTCAATTTACTCTCTCCATAAAAGTTAGGTTTTTTAACAATATGAAAAACAAGTAGCCGCTAGCCATGGCCGTGCCGCCTCCGATAGTTGTTACCAGAGGGTTGAGGGGAGGTGCTGATGGTGGTTCACATGTTGCGAGAAGTGGTTCGAGGGATGATATGGTCAAAAAGGGGGAAGGTTTCGTTGGAGGAAAATCATTTTTGGAAGCATTGAAAAAGCCAATTCTATCTTCAAAATTTAAAATCCCTTTGAGGAAGCTGGAACTGATTAATGGGGAATTAGGTTTTGTTTTCTCGAATGTGGAGATGGAAAAGGCTGCTAAGGATCTGAAGTTTGTGTTGGTGCTTAAATTTCTTTCTGCAAGGCCATCTATCAATGTCCTTCGGAGGCATATTATCCAATCTTGGGGTCTTTTTAAAGTTCCAACGATATGTTTTATGGACAATTATCATGTTTTGTTGCATTTGGTAAATAGAAAGGACTACATTCATGCATGGGATCGAGAAGGAAGATGGGTGGCAGGGTGCCAATTTTGGCTATTTAAGTGGTCTGTGAATTTTGATGTTAACAAGGAGCCATCGATCGCACCACAGTATTTTATTACCAGGTTTGCCTTTACATTTATATAGACTGGACTGTTTATAGAGTTTTGCCACTAGATTTGGTAGATTTTTGGGTACGGATAATGCCACCTTATATAGAACACGAGCCACTAGTGCAAGATTGTGTGTTGAAGTGGATTTGTAGAAGAATCCTATGGAGGGTTTTCCATTGGTGGTAGGACAAAAGTAGAGTTGGCACAGGGTAATATACGAGAAAAGGGGTTTCTATTGTAATAAATGTTGTAGGCTAGGTCACACTGATGTGGTATACCGGTTTGGAGTAAAGCCTAAGGATAAAAGGAAGGTAGGTATGAGGAAGGAGGAAAAGGGGATGGCTTAGAAAGAAGTGGGTAGAAAAGAAAATGTGATAGTAGAAGAGGAAGGTCCTGTTCTGAGGATTCAGGATGAGAGGGTGGAGGAGAAAAATAATGAAGATGTAAGTGCTCCTTTGAATGTGAATGAGAAAAATAAATAAGTTGTGAATGGGGTTAGTAATGTGGGTATGCATAAAGTGGATGTTATGAACTTGGTAGAAAAGAATAGTGGAGAGAAAGTCGAATGTTTTCAAGATTATAAGGCAAGGGTGTTAGGGGTGCAGGTAGAACTGGGTGGATGTTCTAGGACTACCTAGGAAATCAGAGTTTTCGATGAAGGGGGAGGAGAAGTTGAAAATGATAAGGATGGGGAGGAGGTTCTAGTGGAGGAGATGGATGAGAGAGAGGGGGAAGAGAAGGGTGTGGTGTGTAAGGATAATTATGATGTGTTATCTGAGGGAGATATGGAGATTTGCATTGATACTCAAAAAGAATATTACTCTAATCCAGGTAATGTGTCAGTGGGTGTATTAGAAGGAAGAAATAAAGAAGATGGGCAAGTGAAAAAGTCTAAGAGGGCTAAGGCAGTACCCCAAAAATTGAACTTATGATTGAAAAAGTTATATTTTAGAATATAAGAGGGTTGGGCACATCGAAGAGAAGATTGAAACAAATTGTGAAAGATCATAAGGTTTCGATTTTGGTTGTTTCTGAACCTTTTCAAGATGTGGAGAAGTTACGAAGGTGGGCGGTGTATTTGCAATTTACTAATTTTTGTTTTAATGTAGAGGAAGGTGGGAAGATTTGGCTATTCTGGAAAGATGATGTTTAGGTTAATTGGGTGGGTGCGTTAAATCAATATTTGACAGTTTTGTTAACAAAGGATAGAGGCTCTCTACTTTTTACCTTTGTATATGCTAAATGTTATCATATTGAGATAAGAGAATTATGGGAACAACTTCAGGGGATATCAAGTTTTTATGTGGCTTGGGTTGTTATGAGAGATTTTAATGTAATTCGGCTAGATGAGGAAAGGGTGGGAGGTCAACCTCGCTTGGGTTCGTCTATGGCTGAATTCAATGGTTGTATTAATAGATGTAGATTATTGGATCTCAGATTCGAAGGAAGTCAATTTTCCTGGTGTAATGGCCATCAAGGATTGACGAGAAGTTGGACGAAACTTGACAGGGTGCTGATTAATAATGTTTTTTTTTTCTGTAAAATACGGTGAAGCTAAGGCATCATTGCTAAAAATAAGTACTTCAGATCATTCTCCTATCATATTATAGCTGAGTGCGAGTATGGAGAGGTATGGGCCAACGCCTTTTAGATTTCGGAGCATATGGACATCATATGGGGATTTTTTGAAAATGGTTGAATCATCTTAGAGAAAACATATAGTGGCGAATTCAGGGTTTAGTAAATTGGTGGGTAAATTGAAAAGGCTAAAACAAAGGCTTAGGGTGTGAAATAAACAGACTTTTAGTCATGTTGGTGATATTATATAAGAGTTAGAGGAAAGGGTGGAAAAATATGAGAATGTATTGTAGACATAGTACTCAAAATTAGTTGAAGAAGAGTTCTTTGTTTCTAAGGTTGAATTGGAGGTTTGGTATAGAAGGGAAGAGACAAGGCTGGCACAGCAAGCAAAGAAGAAATGACTATCTGATGGTGACCAAAATTCAAAATTCTTCCATGCGGTAATTGCGCAAAGAAGACGTAACTCTTGTGTGAATTCAATGGTGCTTCCTGATGGTTCGGTGCTGGCAAATATGCAGATGGTTCATGATGAGGCTGTGAATTATTTTGAGCAATTCTTGGGGTAGAATAGTTCAGTGCAAAGGCCAAATCTGGACAGTATTATCCAATCAATGGTTTCTGAGGATTCTATAAGACAGCTGAAGGAAGAATTGACAAAGGAGGAAGTATATGCAGCTATTTCTTCTATTTCTGTAGATAGTAGCCCAGGACCAAATGGTTTTGGGTCTTCTTTCTATCTTACTTGCTGGAAGATTATTAAAAATGATGTGATGGAAGCGGTAAGGGTGTTCTTCAAAGGTGATATGTTACTTCAGTATTTTTGTTCCTCTTATATAGTTCTTATTCCAAAAGTAAAGGATCCTCAATCTTTTGATAAATTTCACCCGATAAGCCTTTGTAACATAATCTATAAAATCTTCTCCAAAATCCTTGTTGGCAAGTTATCGTTAGTAATGAGTGATTTAATTTCTCTTAAGCAAGGTGCATTTTTGAAAAAGGATGAGTGTTTTTGAAAATATAATGCTTGCTTAAGAAATGACAATATTTACATAGGCGGGTGAGAGGAGGTAATATGATGCTAAAACTTGACATGAGCAAAGCGTACAATCGAGTGGAGTGGTAGGTGGTAGATTAGATTTTCTATGCTCTTGGTTTTTCAGATTGTCTTTGTAAGTTGATTTAGAATTGTATTTCTACTCCATGGTTTTCTATTATAATGCATGAAACTTATAGGAGTTTCTTCAAGTCAAAAATGGGTTTAAGGCAGGGGGATCCGTTGTCCCCGTATATTTTCATCATCATGAAAAAAGTTCTTTCTAGATTAATTCAAAAGAAGATGACTGAGAAGCGGATTTTACCATTTGCGTATCCGACTGGTGCACCTATTCTATCGCATTTAATGTACGCTGATGATGTTGTGATTTTTGCTAATGTTGGTAAAAAATCTGTTAGTCAGTTAATGGAGGTGATCAATGAGTATGAAAGCTGGACTGGCCAAAGGGTGAATAAAGATAAATCAGCTATTTTTTTTTCAAAGAAGTTGGGTGCTCAGAGGAAGGGAGAACTTCTACAAGAGACTAGTTTTATTGAAGGTAAATTTCTTTTTACGTATTTGGGAGTGCCGATAGTGGATGGTAAATTGAAGGGCTGTCATTTTGACCCTTTAATCCAAAAAAATCAGTAAGAAAATTAAGGGCTGGAAAAGTAGACTATTGTCTCAAGGAGATCGTCTAGTTTTTTTGAGACATGTGCTTTCGAGCATGTCTTTACATCCGTTAGTTGTTCTAAATGTTCGAAACTAGTGATAAAAAAGATACAAGGTATGTTTGCCTTTTTTTTTTTCTTCTGGGGATTTGGGGATGGAAAAGAAAAAATGAAATGGAGGGCTTGGAAGAAATTGTGTATTCCTATGGAGGAGGGGGGCATAGGAGTAAGGGGCATTTTGGAAGTGTAATGGTCGTTATTTATGAAGTTTGGTTGGCAATTATTAACACAAAATTCTTTATGGGTTAGATTTTTTAAAACTAAATATGTTAAAGGAGGACATATTGCTCTTTGCAGGCCACATGGATCAGATTCTTTTTTTTGGAGGAAAATTCTAAAGTGTATGCCCGAGTTGTTAAGTAAATCTAAGTGGAAGGTTAGAGAAGGAGATGTAAAATTGTGGTATATTAAGTTTCTGGATTCGGGACCTTTGTTTTCAGAATTTTCAGATGGTGCCCATTCACATATCAGATTAAAAGATTTGGTTATTAATAATATATGGGATGTGAAAAATTTGCAAAGGATTCTGGGTTTTAATAAAGCGGAAGAAGTGATGGAAAGAGTTGGGAAACTTAGAAACTCTTCGGACACCTTGCTATGGCTCCCGGAAAAGAATGGTTGCTTTAATACAAACTCGGCATGGGATGTTCTCAGAGTTAGAGCTCCAAAGTTTGATTGGGCAAAGTGGGTTTGGAACAAATGGTTACCAAAGAAAATTACTATCTATATGTGGAATGTAAGAACCCAAACCATGATAGGTGGGTTTAAATAAATAAGAGAGGGATAAATTTTGAATTTGAATAGGCTTCGTCGACGAAGCTAGAGTTTGTCGACAAAAGCACTGTATCTCTCGTTGATGAAGTTCAGAGGCTCGTCAACTTCGTCAACGAGGAGAAGCTGAGGGATTTCGAAAAATCAGAGATATCAAGATTCGTCGACGAATCCACCATCTCGTCGACGAGCTATTTTATATTATCTCGTCGACAAGTACACCATCTCGTCGATGAAGATGCCCGAGTCAAAGGGCTATAAATAGAAGTTTCATTACTTCCAAGCTAAGAAAACTAAAATATCTTCTCTCTCTCTCTCTAGAACTCTCCTTACTCTCCATCTCTCTAGATTTCTTCGTCGTTCGTCGCAAGAATTGTAAATCTAAAGTTACTACGAGGATTGTGGAAGGATTCTCTACAAATTCTATGGATCAGAATCCCATTTCGGAGATTTTTGGGTTTCGACTTAAAATCGAGGTAGGGCTCGATTTTTAATTTTGATCCGATAGTATAGTAGATAACAGTGTTGTGAGTATCTTCTGTACCGTTGATTGTAGGTTTTGGAACTCGGTTCACTGTTTAGGGACCTTAGAGTTTGGGATTTACTATTCGGGGAAAGGTAAGGGGAATTGTGTTTGTATCAATTATTTTTGAAATCGGACTCAGTGGAACTGTGGTTCACAGTCCTGTGTATGTTTTGGCTACTCATTTGGGGGGATCTAACGAGAAAAATTATGGGGTTTTCATAATTACAGTTTTGGGAAAAAGGGGATGACGGGCTACATCCATGGTTTTGTTGAAAACCGAGCGTATATGTTGATTTATATTGTGTTAGGGGGATGGCCGTGCCTTGACTTGTTTTAAATTGTATATGTTTGGAAAATCATGATTTTAGATTACCAAATGAGTATGGTTTGTTTGGTTATATGAGCATGCATGTGTGTGTGATTGGTTAAAATGCTGGTAGGAACGCGGTTCCGAATTTGTTCTAGGTACAGAGAGTTTCTTGTTCTATATCTGAGGGCATGTGTTTATCGCCTGCCACATAGGCAAGAGTGTCCGACTCTATATCCGAGGGCGTGAACCTATATCGACTGATCACCGAAGGGTGTGGATCCACCAGTTAGCGTTGGTACGATGCCATGGTAGTTTGGGACTAGCCATATGCCGGTGGCGCAGTGTATCGCGGGTTGGCTAGGGCTAACGTTGGATATCGCGGACCGGCTTTTGGCCGAGGGGTGTGACGACATTGGGTAGATCATGGGCGTGTGTATGCGTGTGTGTGCGTGTATGCACTGTGTGAATTTAGTACTGGAACTGCATTTAACTGCGTGTATGTTGCATCATGATAACACTTAATTGCCACACACCGATATAACATGTATTCTTCCTTCTTGAGAGGTATCTCACCCTTACTGTACGTGCATTTTTACAAGTCCTTCGAGTAATCGAAACTAGCGTCCTGGTGTAGGAAGCGTAGTGGCCGGTGTACTGTGGTTAGCACTTGGGTAAGTGCTAGGACTGTGTTTTGGTGGGTTGCCACTTTGTGATGTGTTGGGCACCCAGTTGTACGTTGTATGATAGAGCATGTTTCTGCTCTTATATAGACTCTGGTATGGTACTGTACATATATATAGAATGACCTTTTTTCGCTGCGTATATGGTTGTGTTTTGATGTGTTTAGGGTGCTTGGGAACCCCACGGGGTTGGACCCTCATCCTTTGTACTGTGTCTGTTGATGGTTTGTATGATACAGGGACATGTTAGATTACATCTTCACCCCTGGGTCCAATTTTCGGGTTTGAGGCATGACAGCTTGGTATCAGAGCTAACCAGGTTGTTAGGTCTTGTAGACTTTGTTAGGCTTAGCTGTGAGTACATACCAAAGTATAGGATGTGGATATGGGTAGAGTTGGTTGAGGGTTGTTCCGTTGCTAGACCAAGACTTGTCGACGGTATTCCGTGTTTTTCCTGGAATGGTGATTTTAGTAAAAGCAAGGCAGACCGTTGATGACTTTCGTGTCGGTGTGATAGGATAGACCTAGACCTAGACCTAACAGGGAGTAGTTAACATGATTAGTAGTAGATCATTGTGTTAATTGTACATGTTGTAGGGGTACTGATAGATTCTTATTGTGTTTCAAAATGGAGCCCAAAGATAATGACCTGAGAAGTGGCTCCGAGGAGACTGCGAGTGATGAGTCTCCTTTTGTGCCTCGAGGGTTGACGAGGCAGGTGTTATGGAAGATCGGGCGGAGTGTGAGGAGACGTGAGCGCTCTCCTACTGCTGCGGGGTGCACCATTGAAAGGTTCACACGCATGCTTCCTTCAACGTTCTCTAGAGGACCTGACCCGACGATAGCAGAGGATTGGGTAGAGAAGACTAAAAGGATCTTGGAGGTCCTACACTGCATGAATAGGCAGCGAGTCCTTTATGCCACCTTCGAGCTATCTAGGGAGGCGAGTCGATGGTGGAATGCGGTAAATCTGCTGGAAAAGCAGAGTGCTGGTCTAGAGGAGATGACGTGGAGCCATTTCAAGGAGGTGTTTTTTGATAGATACTTCCCAGCTTCTATACGTGATGCGAAGGCAGATGAGTTTTCTGCTCTAACTCAAGGGAGTATGATGATGTAGGGGTATGCGGCTTGGTACATAGAGCTGTCTCGTTTTGCGCCATGTTTGATCTCGAGCGAGTATGAGAAGACTCGGAGGTTCGAAAAGGGCCTAAGGAAGGATATCTGTAGATTGGTGGGTATGCTTCAGATTCGCGAGTTCTCAGTGTTGGTGGATAAAGCCACGTTGATTGAGACCGGTATCTGAGAAGATGAGGTGGATTAGGAATCGAGGAAGAGGACAGTACCTTTTGGTTCTCAGTCAGGATCTCATCAGGGATGGTGGAAGAAGAGGAGCAAGGGCCCGGGTTACCATCAGAATACCGAGCGCTAGAATTCTCAGGGGAGCCAGACTAGAGATTGTTGTACTAGATGCCACAGATGGCAAGAGGGTGAGTGCCGGTCTTTCGAGGGTAACTGCTACAATTGTGGTCAGCCAGGCCACATAGCTCGTGATTGTTGCGCACCGAAGCAAGACGTGCTTGCATCCAGTGTGAACCGAGGGAGCAACCAGATACCTCGGGAAATCGTTCAGACGAATACAACTCCGGTCAGAGTATACTCTCCTACTGCAGCGGACGCTAAGCATGCGGGAAACGTGGTGACAGGTACCTTATTATTGCTTTCAAATAAAGTTTCTTTTTTGTTTGATTTGGGTGCAACCCATTCGTTTATATCCGTGAATTTTGTGGGACGGTGTGGGGTTGAGACCCAAGTCATGAATGAGGTGTTATCTGTTACCACACCATCTGGGAGTGTATCATTCTGTAGAAGGGTGTTGGAAGACTGCCCAGTGGTAATTTAGGGGAAACTTCTACTGGTTAATGTTGTGATATATGACATGTCAAGGTTAGATGTTATTCAGGGAATGGATTGATTGTTCTCCAGTTATGCTGTAATCGACTGTCGTAGGAAGGTAGTGGTGTTCAGACCTCCTGGGGAGCAGGAGTACGAGTTTATGGGATCGTGTGTGCGTTCAGTGCTACAGATTCTATCGGCACTTCAGGCGAGGAGGCTACTCTTGGACGGATGTCATGGGTACCTTGCTTATGTAGAGGAATCGTCGTGGGATAAGTTGAGGCTCGAGGACATTCGAGTAGTTAGTGAGTTCTCAAACGTGTTTCCAGATGATTTACCCGGTTTACCTCCGGATCGAGAGGTGGAGTTTGCTATAAAGTTGTTGCCTAGTAAGACACCGATCTCGCGGAACTTAGGGAGTTAAAGGAGCAGTTGCAAGAATTACTAGACAGGGGTTTCATTCGACCTAGTGTTTCGCCCTGGGGAGCTCCAGTATTGTTTGTGAAGAAAAAGGACGAATCGATGCGGATGTGTATTGATTACCGTGATATTAACAAGGTAACTATGAAGAATCGCTATCCTTTACCTCATATAGATGATCTTTTCGACTAGCTGCAGGGAACGCAGGTCTTTTTGAAGATCGACTTGCGGTCAGGATATCATCAGGTGAGGGCCAGATCGGAGGATGTGGCGAAGACGGCTTTTCGAACCATATATGGCCACTACGAGTTTTTGGTCATGCCTTTTGGGTTGACGAATGCTCCAGCGGTGTTCATAGATCTGATGAACAAAATTTTCCATGAGTACCTGGATCGGTTCATGGTGGTGCTCATTAACGATATTCTGGTATACTCGAGGAGTATGGAAGAGCACAAGAACCATCTGAGGTTAGTATTACAGATTCTGCAGGAGAAGAAGTTGTATGCTAAACTGAAGAAGTGTGAATTCTAGTTGAGTTAGATTACATTCTTAAGTCATGTGGTTACTAGTGATGGTATATCAGTTGATCCTAACAAGATTGAAGTTGTAGTTGACTGGGTGAGGCCAAAGAATGTGCAGGAGGTTCAGAGTTTTCTAAGATTGGTTGGTTATTATCATTGATTCATGGAAGGTTTTTCTAAACTGTCTGGGCCTTTGACTCGATTGACTAGGAAGGGAGTACAGTTTGCGTGGACCAGTGATTGCAAGCAGTGCTTTTAGGAGTTGAAGCACCGGCTGGTTACTACTTCGGTTTTGACCATTCCTTCAGGGGATGGTGGGTTTGTGATTTATAGCAACGTGTCTCTGAAGGGTCTGGGACGTGTGCTCATGTAGCAGGGTAAGGTAGTAGCATATGCTTCTTGGCAACTTAAGGAGTATGAGAAGAATTATCCTACGTATGATCTAGAGTTGACTGCTATTGTATATGCACTAAAGATCTGGCGACACTATCTATATGGTGTGCACTGTGAGATCTTTACTGACCACAAAAGCCTCAGATATTTCTTCATGTAGAAGGAGTTGAATATGAGGCAGAGACGGTGGTTGGAGTTACTTAATTGCATGATCAATTACCACCCGGGGAAGGCTAATGTGGTAGCTGATGCGTTGAGTCGGAAGTTGAGACTTGCGGCTATATCTGCGGTTGTAACTCAGTGTCACATGAGATGGGATTTGGAGAGCTCGAGTATAAAGTTGGTATCCGAGGATCATTAGACTTTCTTTACTAGTTTGGTGGTCCAGCCGACTTTGTTTGAGCGTATAAAAGCCGCGCATGCTAGTGATGCAGAGTTGGTAGAGGTTATGGGAAAGGTACAACAGGGACTGGCTACAGAGTTTAACATCTCTGAGGGAGGTGTGCTGAGATTTGGGACCAGGTTATGTGTTCCAAACGACAATGAGATCAAAAAGACGATTCTAGAGGAAGCGCATAGCTCGTTATATACGGTACATCCTGGTAGCACAAAGATGCATCGGGACTTACGCGAGACTTTTTGGTGGTCTGGTATGAAGAGGCAAATTACTCAGTTCATGGAGCAGTGTTTGACGTGTCAACAGGTAAAAGCTGAACATCAGAGGCCGGTAGGGCTGTTGCAGCCTTTGCCTATTCCGGTGTGAAAATGGGAGCATATTTTCGTGAATTTTGTGATCGGATTGCCGCCAGCACTTCACGAGCTGAATGCTATTGGGGTAATCGTGGACATATTGATGAAATCTGCTCATTTCATAACAATGAAGGTTGGCTATCCTCTGAGTAGGTTAGCATATATGTATGTGCATGAGGTTGTGAGAATGCACGGGATACCAGTGTCCATTATGTCAGATTGAGATCTGAGATTTACTTCTTGATTCTGGACGAGCTTGCAGGAGCCACTGGGGACGAAGCTTACTTTCAGTTCAGCATTCCACCCCTAGACTGATGGAAAGTCGGAAAGGACGATACAGATCTTGGAGGATATGTTGCGAGCTTGTGTGTTAGACTTTGGTGGTAGCTGGATACAGTTTATGCCACTAGTAGAGTTCGCTTATAATAACAGCTTCCAGGTTAGTATTGGGATGGCACCGTTCGAGGCTTTGTATGGTCGGAGGTGTCAATCTCCTCTGTGTTGGGACGTGGTTGGTGAACATTAGGTGTTAGGACCTGAACTTGTGCAGTAGACATCTGAGAAGGCGGGTTTGATCCGGGAGAGGATTAAATCAACTCAGAGTCGGCAGAAGAGTTACGCAGATGTTCGGCGCCGTGATCTAGAGTTTGAGGTGGGGGGTAAGGTATTTTTGCATATCGCTCCAATGAAAGGAGTGATGAGATTTAGGAGGAAGGGCAAGCTGAACCCGAGGTATATTGGACCATTTGAGGTTCTTGAGCGAGTGGATTCGGTAGCCTACAGGATTGCACTACCCCCAGTACTCTCGAGGGTCCACAATATGTTTCACGTATCCATGTTGAGGAGGTATGTGCTGGATCCATCACATGTTATCAATTATGATAAGTTGGAAATTAGGGATACTTTAGCTTATGAGGAGGTACCTGTTCAGGTTCTAGACCATAAAGTTTAAAAGTTTCGTACCAAAGACATACCGTTAGTGAAGGTATTGTGGCGGAACCACGAGGTTGAGGAAGCTTCTTGGGATCTGGAAACGGAAATACCCTAGAAGTATCCACGGTTGTTTTGAGCACTTATGCTTTATCCTACTTTGGGTTGGGATAGGTGGTAGTCGTCAGGAGTGTGTGTGTATTGTGAACTCCTAAGACATTTTATGTTGTAACCATGGTATTCCTCCTCCATAAGTGAGGGTATGTATATGTATGTGTATGATGGGACTGCGGTGTAGTAGTCGCCAGTTTTCTCTGGAGTTACGTGTATGTATTCAGTTGTATGTACGAGTTTGTAGGTAAGAGATGGCAAATTTCGAGGATGAAATTTTTATAAGAAGGGGAGGTTGTAAGAACCCGAACCGTAATAGGTGGGTTTAAATAAATAAGAGAGGGATAAAATTTGAATTTGAACAGGCTTCGTTGACGAAAGCCTTGTATCTCTAGTCGACGAAGTTCAGAGGCTCGTCGACGAGGAGAAGCTGAGGGATTTCGAAAAATTGGAAATATCAGGATTCTTTGACGAATCCACCATCTTGTCGACGAACTATTTATATGACCTCGTCGACGAGTACACCATCTCGTTGACGAAGACGCCCGAGTCAAAGGGTTATAAATAGAAGTTTCATTACTTCCAAGCTAAGAAAACTCAAATATCTTCTCTCTCTTTAAAACTCTCCTTACTCTTCATCTCTCTAGATTTCTTCGCCATTGGTCACGAGAATCGTAAATCTGAAGTTACCATGAGGATTGTGGAAGGATTCTCTACAAATTTTACAGATCAGAATCCCGTTTTGGAGATTTTTGAGTTTTGGCTTAAAATCGAGGTAGGGCTCATTTTTTAATTATAATCTGGTAGTTTAGTATAGAACAATGTTGTGAGTATCTTATATACAGTTGATTGTAGGTTTTGGAACTTGGTTCGCTATTTAGGGACCTAAGAGTTCGCGATTTATTATTCGGGGAAAGGTAAGGGGAATTGTGTTTTTATCGGCTATTTTTGAAATCGGACTCGGTGGAACTGTGGTTCACGGTCCTGTGTATATTTTGACTATTCATTTGAAGGGATCTAACGGAGAAAACTATGAGTTTTTCATGATTACAGCTTCAGGAAAAAAGAGGCGACGGGCTGCATCCCTAGTTTTGTTGAAAACCGAGTGTGTATGTTGATTTATACTGTGTTAGGGGGATGGTCGTGCCTTGATTTGTTTTAAACTGTATATGTTTGGAAAACCATGATTTTAGATTACCAAATGAGTGTGGTTTGTTTGGTTATATGAGCATGCATGTGTGTGTGATTGGTTTAAATGCTGGTAGGAACGCGGTTCTGAATTTGTTCCAAGTACTAAGAGTGTCCAGCTTAATATCCGAGGGCATTTGTTTATCGCCTGCCACGTAGGCAAGAGTGTCCGACTCTATATCCAAGGGCGTGAGCCTATACCGACTGATTACCGAAGGGTGTGGATCCACCAGTTAGGGCCGGTACGATGCCATGGTAGTCTGGGACTAGCCATGTGTCGATGGCGCCGTGTATTGCGGGTTGGCTATGAGCTAACCCCGGATATCACAGACCGACTTTGGACCGAGGAGTGTGATGACACCAGGTAGATCATGGGCGTGCATATACGTGTGTGTGTGCGTGTATACACTGTGTGAAACGAGTACTAGGACTGCATTTAACTGCGTGTATGTTGCATCATGATAACACTCAATTTCCACACACCAATATAACATGTATTCTTCCTTACTGAGAGGTGTCTCACCCCTACTGTACGTACATTTTTACAAGTCCTTCGAGTAACCGGAACTAGGGTCCTGGTGTAGGGAGCGTAGTGGCTGGTGTACTGTAGTTAGCACTTGGGTAAGTGCTTGGACTGTGTTTTGGTGGGTTGCCACTTTGGGATGTGTTAGGCACCCAGTTGTATGTTGTATGATAGAGCCTATTTTTGCTCTTGTATAGACTCTGGTATGATACTGCATATATATATATATATATATATATATATAATGACCTTTTTTCGCTGCGTATATGTTTGTGTTTGGATGTGTTTAGGGTGCCTGGGAACCCAACGGGGTTGGACCCTCATCCTTTGTACTGTATCTGTAGATGATTTGTATGATACAGGGACATGTTAGATTACATTTTCACCCCTGAGTCCCATTTCCGGGTTCGAGACATGACATGGAAGGCTGCTTTTGAGTGCTTATGCTTTGATGAAAAGGTGAGAAGGGTGGGAGTATCACTTGCTTCATCATGTGATTATTATGAGATGAGGCAATCAGAAGATTTGGAGCATGTTTTGAATAAGGGAGATCTTGCTGCTGATGCATGGAGGAAGGTTTCGATGGATTTAGGCCCCATTCGTTAGGCACCAAAGCTAGAAAGAAAGAGTTCAAATGTGGTTTAATAGGGCTTCTAGATACTCTCAATTAGGAACATTGATGGGTTTGATTCCTTGTTTAGTAGTTTGGAGGTTGTGGAAAAGGAGATGTGTGGCTAGAATGGAGGGAAAATTGGAGAGTAGTACATATGTGTAACTATCCATTAAGATTTGTGTGGGGGTTTTGAGTAAGAATATGACAGTCATGACTCATTTAAATGATGCTGATGTTCGGATCTTGTAGAATCTGGAGGTGTAGATTGTGAATAAAAATAATAAAGTTATGCAAGTTGTGAGATGACTAAAACCGAGGCAAGGGAGGTTGAAACCAAATTTGGATGGGAGCAGCTTAGGAAACCCAAGGCCGACAGGTGGTGGTAGCATCCTTAGAGACTATATAGGTTTTTTTATTTTTGGTTTTTAAAAAATAAATACCTGTTACCCCAAATTGATGATCTGTTTGACCAATTACAGGGCACATAGGTCTTCTCCAAGATCGATCTGCGATCCAGGTATCATCAGCTGAAGGTGAAATCAGAAGATGTACTGAAGACCGCATTTCGTACTAGGTATGGCCATTATAAATTTTTGGTTATGCCTTTCGGATTGACCAATGCTCCTACATCATTTATGGACTTGATGACCTAGGTGTTCCATGAGTATCGAGATCAATTTGTGGCGGTATTCATTGATGACATCTTGGTTTATTTGAGGAGTCCCGAGGAGCATGCAGCTCATTTGAGGTTGGTAATTCAAGTACTTAAGGAGAAGAAGTTGTTTGCGAAGTTTAAGAAATGCGGATTCTGGTTAGAGCAAGTGGCATTTTTTAGGCATGTTGTTTCCCGAGAAGGTATATCAGTGGACCTGAGCAAGATAAAGGCGGTAGTTGATTGGGAAAAATCAAAGAACGTGCATGAAATTAGAAGTTTCTTGGGTCTGGTGGGATATTACCACCGGTTCACAACGGGTTTTTCTAAACTATCAGGTCCGCTGACACAGCTCACGAGGAAGAATATGATGTTCTAATGGACCGATGAGTGCGAGCAGAGTTTTCAAGAACTGAAGCAGTGGCTGGTTACTGCTCCAGTATTGATCGTTCCATTAGGAGATGGTGGATTTGTGATTTATAGTGATGCCTCTAAAAAGGGTCTTGGGTGTGTCTTAATACAGTAGGGAAAAGTTATCTCTTACGCTTCTCGTCAACTCAATGAGTACAAGAAGAACTACCTGACACCCGACATGGAATTGACAGCGGTAGTGTATGCACTAAAGATCTGGAGACACTGCCTGTACGGTGAAAGGTGCGAGATTTTTACAAATCATAAAAGTCTCAAGTACTTTTTCACCTAAAAGAAGTTGAATATGAGGTGGCGGAGATGACTTGAGTTGATAAAGGACTATGATTTTACCATTAGTTACCACCCAGGAAAAACTAATGTGGTAGTTGATACTCTAAGTCGGAAGTCAGTAGATGCGTCAGTATCGGCAATGGGAGTTCAGCATCAGATCAGTATGAACCTAGAAAGGTTGGGTATGGAGATGGTGCAAGGAAATCACCAGGTATTCATTGTTAGGCTGGTAATGCAACCAACCTTACGAGGAAGGATCAAGATAGCTCAGACGAAAGATGCAGAGCTGGTAGAAGTTATAAAGGGAGTGCATAATAGATTGAAACTAGATTTCAATATCTCAAATGACGGGGTGTTGAGATTTCACACCAGCATATGCGTACCGAATGATGCTAAGATTAAACGGGTCACTCTAGAGGAGGCACATTGCTTGCTCTATACAGTGCATCCAGGGAGTACGAAGATGTACAGGGATTTGCGGGAATCTTTCTGGTGGTCTAATATGAAAAAAGAGATCGCCTATTTTGTTGAGCAGTGTCTGACATGCCAGTGGGTAAAGGCCGAGCATCAGAGGTCGGCGGGACCGTTGCAACCACTTCTCATTCCTAAATGGAAGTGGGAACACATTTTCATGGATTTTGTCATAGGGTTGCCATTAGAACTTCATGGGCAGAACGTTTTTTGGGTAGTTGTTGACAGACTGACGAAGACTGTCCATTTCGTTTCAGTTAAAGTCAATTATTCCATGGATAAGTTGGCAGAGCTTTACGTTCAGGAAATAGTCAAATTGCATGGGGTGTCGGTGTCTATAGTTTCGGATAGGGATCTACAATTTACATCCCGATTTTGGAAAATTCTATAGGAAGCATTGGAATCTCAACTCAAGTTTAGTACTGCGTTTCACCCACAAACCGATGGTCGGTCAGAGAGGACCATCCAAATTCTAGAGGATATGTTGCGGGTGTGTATACTGAAATTCAAGGGCAGTTGGATTAAATATCTGTTGTTGGTTGAGTTAGCATACAATAACTGTGACGGCTACATCAATTTTTTTTTTTTATTATTCAGATACCCCCTGCCATGGAACTCGAGCCTCAGAAGGCACCAGGGTAAATCTGAATATAAAATCATACCTATGCAGCGGAAACGTAATCCATACATCCCTACACATCATACAATACTAGAGATCTATATTTCCAAACCATACTATATAATACATCTCTCTCCAAAATATCTGTCCCAAAACACAAAACCCTGCACAAACTTACCCTCTAACTAGGGTAATCAAATAAACTTTCTATCCGCGAGCCTAATCTGCTCACCGAACTGGCTCACCTGAAAAATGTTAAAGTCATAGGGTGAGTCGACACTCGGTAAATGGAAATATGCTATTATTAGTGTGTGACGATTAAGTTACAACTGAACTGTAATAATATAGTTAATCTATAAAACATGTTCTTCATTTTCACAATTTAAAACATAACTATATCATCTGTATTTTCTACTTTTCATCTGTGTGGCAGAACGTTATTTGGGTAGTTGTTGACAGACTGACGAAGACTGTCCATTTCGTTTTAGTTAAAGTCAATTATTCCATGGATAAGCTGCTAGAACTTTACATTCAAGAGATAGCCAGATTGCATGGGGTGTCAGTGTCTATAGTTTCGGATAGGGATCCGCAATTTACATCTCAATTTTGGAAAAGTCTATAGGAAGCATTGGGATCTCAACTCAAGTTCAGTACTGCGTTTCACCCACAGACCGATGGTCAGTCAGAGAGGACCATCCAGATTCTAGAGGATATGCTGCGGGCGTGTGCACTGAATTTCAAGGGTAGTTGGATTAAATATCTGTTGTTGGTTGAGTTAGCATACAATAACTATGACGACCTAAAAATTTACATCATTTTATTTTTACTATTATAATATCCCCTGCTATGGAACTCGAGCCTTGGAAGGCACCGGGGTAAATCTGAATATAAAATCATACCTATGTAGTGGAAACGTAATCCATACATCCCTACACATCATACAATACCAGGGATCTGTATTTCCAAACCATACTATATAATACATCTCTCTCCAAAATATCTGTCCCAAAACACAAAACCTTGCACAAACTTACCCTCTAACCAGGGTAATCAAATAAACTTTCTATCCGCGAGCCTAATCTGCTCGCCCAACTAGCTCACTAAAAAATGTTAAAGTCATAGAGTGAGTCGACGCTAAGTAAGTGGCAATATGCTATTACTAATGTATGGCGACTAAGTTGCATACTGTTAAAATAACAACTTAACTATAATAATATAGTAAATCTGTAAAGCATGTTCTTCATTTTCACAATTTAAAACATAACTGTATCATTTGTATTTTCTACTTTTCATACTACTAATATCATACTATACTCATTAAATATTGTAAAACTGTATACATATATACATACTGTGTTTTATCCCTAGAACTCTGTATGTCATGATTTGACCCCTCATGATAGGGTTGTACGGCCCATAGGTGGGATTTAATCTGGTCGGCTCTCTAGATAAGTCAATATACTCTATACTACCTCAACCCGGCCAAACTGCATACTCTCCTAGGCACGAGACTGGCTGCTACCTCATCAAACTGGCCTCCTCAACCCAGCGAACTGGGGAGCTGCATCCTCTCCGAGCACAATTTAACGGTACCCACACACTATCTAAGATATGTGGTTGTACTCTATCTATATATAGCAACGGTACCGTGCTCTGTATTCTTTATCTGTATCTGTCTGTAATCATTCCTCAGGGATCTGATATTATATATATATACACTCTTTTACTGTTTTCATCATGTTTCCAAAATTACCATAACGCTTTCTTTTGTACTGTAAATATTATAATCTTTGTATGTTGTATTTGTAGCATCTTGATGCTATCTTTATGTATCTATATGTATATTCTGTCTGTATACTCTGTATATTATGGTAATAGGAACATGACATACTATAAACAATGTATATACTATTCTGAATAAAGTTGTAATATATTGATCTGAGTAAAACTGTAATATACTATTCTGGATAAATATCTGTGATATACTGATCTGTATAAAACTATAACATACTGATCTGAGTAAACATCTGTATACATATATATATATATATATGTTTAGTGAAACTATTTGAATAAAAGTTGTATATGTACATATATCTTTCTGTATAATCTCTGTGAATATATGGCTATATCTATATGTCCTGTATAACTTCATATATCGGAAAAATAGTATAAAGTTCTACATCAAATATTATCTACTCAGGCCACACATACTTTAAGAACACATATTCTTAAAACTACATAATAACTGGTATACATACATGTTGGTAAAATTCTATTAACATATTCAAATTTTCTAGCATAGCATATTTCCCTTACCTTATCTTTGAAAAGTCCCCACTGTACTCTAGCCCTATACCCGCAGGGTTCTCCACTCAACACCCTGAAAACCACATCCCCTAGAACAAAACATTAGTATTTCTTCATGTATTGTATTTCTTATAATTGAGGGAAAGACAAATACCGAATAAAATGTCTTACCCTGAGATTGAGACAAAATCCAAACCAACTCCACCAACGATCAGTTCTAGCAGACTTGCAAAGAACTTTGTCAGGAGCGTCGTGGTGGCTTCAGATCGTCGATCCGGCGTGAAACGGGGCCAAAATCAAAGAGAGAAGGAGAGGGGTGCGTTTTATAGAGAGAGAGAGAGAGAGAGAGAGAGAGAGAGAGAGAGAGGGGTAATTTGTGCTGAAAATCTGATAAAAATCCAAGTTTTCACTATTTATAGTGCCAGATTCGTCAACGAGACACGTCACCTCGTCGACGAGTCCTTTAATAATTTCATCGACGAACTTCCACCCTCGTCGACGAATTTCAAACTGTCTAAAAACCTTTCTTGGTATCTTCTCGTCGACGAGGCGTGGCTTCGTTGACGAGGTCCCCTTATGCGCTCGTCGACGAACTCCCTGTGTTCGTCAACGAGGCCCGGTGTATTACTTCCTGGTTATTATATCCAAAGTGCAATGTCGTCGACAAAGCCTACTGCCTCTTTCTGTTTCTGTTTCCATTTCCCTCCCTCTTCATTATTTAAAAACCATTATTTTTTGGGTCGTTACAATAACAGTTATCAGACCAATATCGAGGTAACACCGTATGAAGCATTGTATGGCCGGGGATGCCGATCTCTATTGTATTGGGATGAGGTTGGTGAGCAACAGATTGTGGGGCCAGAGCTCGTTCAGCAGACATCTGAGAAGGTCAAGCTCATCAGGGGACAAATTAAAGTAGCACAAAGTTGGCAAAAGAGTCACATAGATACACGCCGATGGGAGTTGGATTTTGATATAGGTGATGCAATTTTTTTCGGGATTGCTCCGATGAAAGGGGTGATGAGGTTTGGTAGGAAGGGAAAGCTGAGCCCTAGTTACGTCGGGCCGTTCGAGATCTTGGAAAGAGTCAATCTGGTGGCATACAACATAACATTACCCCCAGCACTGTCTAGGATTTACGACGTGTTCCATGTGTCCATGCTTAGGAGATATGTTCCAAATCCTTCACATGTGATCAGTTATAAGTCTTTGGAACTAGAGGACACGTTAGCATATTAGGAGATACCAATTCAGATCCTAGATCGTAAGGAGAAGGAGCTATGGTCTAAGAGCATTATGCTAGTAAAGATACTTTGGCGTAATCATGTAGTGGAGGAAGTTTCGTGAGAGTTAGAGTAAGAGATACGTCAAAAGTATTCGCAGTTATTCAGAGACGCTCATAGCTAAACAGGTGAGTAGAATAGTAAGTAAGAGTCTGTTGTATGTATAGTGTTTAGAGTAGGTTTGTTTATAGTTTAGTGTATGTTTGGCCTTCGGGAGAGTTTTGTATGGATATTGTAATCTCCCGAGACATTGTATGTAACCACAGTATTCCACCATCATAAGTGAGGGTAGGTAATAAACTTGGGATGGGGTTACTATGTGGGTGGCCGCCGGCTCTTCCTAGAGTCAGATCAGTGATAGTTCAGTGGATGTGATGGAGAATAGTTAGCAAATTTCGAGAATGAAATTTTTATAAGGGGGGAGATTGTAGATACCCGAAAAATAAAGAAATAAATAAGAAAAGAAGAAAAGAAAATTTTAAATGGAATTTCAGTAGGCTTCATCAACGAATCTCCTATTTTCATCGACAAAGGCCCTTCTGTATTCGTCGACGAAGTTTAGGGCGTCATTGACAAAGAAATCTCGAACGACTGAAATTTCAGGTTTATACTTCTTCGACGAAGGTTTTCTTTCGTCGACGAACGTTCTTTTGCAGTTCATCGACGAATTCGCCATTTCGTCGAAGAATATGATCGGGTCAATGACTTATAAATATGATTTTTGGTTGCTTAGTGATTAAGAAATCAGTTTCTCTCTCTCTCTTTTTCTCTCTTTAACTCGTGCCCTACTCTGTTTCTCTCTCTCTCTTCGATTCTCTCGTCGTTCGTCGCCTAATTCAACGATCGGAAGCTGCTACAAGGATCTAGGAGAAATTATCTACAAGTCTAGGGGAGCGGATTGTTGATCTGAGCTTTTCGATTATCACTCCAAAAGTTAAGGTTTCGTTTTTTGGGAGTTCCGGGTCATTTTTTGGGAATTAGGTAAAAGGATTATATTATGTCAGACACTTTTACAATTTTTAACCGATTGAAATACTGGATATGTTTATATGTATATAGTTATAGCTTTTCTAGGATTTTCAAGCCTAAAGATCGGTTAATCGATGTTATTTTCAAAACCAACCAATTAAATTTGAATATAATAGTTTTAGATTAAAGTACTGGGCTTTCTGAACGTTTTCACAGGTTGGAATTTATGGTTTCAAACCTTACACGTGTTTTATTACGAACCAAAGGCGGTAGGGTTGATTATCTTCGTTTTTCCTGTACTTAACTACGTATCTATATTTTAATAAAATAATAATTCGGAGATACTTATACCCCTATTTTCAGCACAATGTCTATTTTCTAAAGCAGTTATTTTATTTATGATTACCAGGTAAAAAATTGTGTGGCATGAGTACAATTTTAATTGGCATGAATGAACAGGTTTTGTGTAATACTGATTTGTAACGGCTAGATGTCGAGATGTGATATGATGGCTATAAGCCAATATCTGATATGACCGCTAAATGTCGAGTCTAATATAACGATTTTATACCGAGACAGTTTATGACAGATATTCCACAGAATTACGAACAATTTATATTTTATACAGTTTTATAAAAAATGAATTATAATTTCAATTTTATGATGTAAATTGTCATATATGATTTTAGAATCATGTGAATATGATGTTATGTAATAAGCACGATACCGTAGCTATATGTTGGGAGATAGTGCAACCACACGTCTTAGATAGAGTGTGGGTATTGGATAGTTGATTAGAGTCCCGAGGAGTACTTCCCGATATAGAATTTCGGGGCCCCATCCGATGTAGAATTCTGAGTGACCCTTCGATGTAGAATTCTAATTATGGGGTAGGTTTAATCATACTTACTACCTAGTTTGACTTAGCTATAGTCGGTCAACTATATGCTAGGCCCAGCCTATGGGCCGCACAACCCTTCATGGGGGGAAGCATGTCGTAGTAGTATGTGATAGCGTGTCATAGTAGTATGTGATAGCGTGACGACCCTAATTCAGCAATCTAGGTTGTATCTTCTAGGCATATATATGCATATTTACTATAGAATGAGCTATATTGAGTCATCAATATGTTATTCAAAAATTATGTCTTTTTAGGTATATAGTTCGGTACAGTTTTTAAAATTCCAATTAAATGTAATTAAATGTTATCAGATATATGTTTACACGAAATCTCATGATAGCCACACACTGATAATAATATGATCCGTCTTACTAAGAGGTGTCTCACCCTTTTATACAAATCATGTTTCAGGTCCTTCGAGGGATAGAGTCTAGCATACCGTCGGGCTGGTGATAAATAATTGTTAGATATTTTTAGAGCTGGTGAGGCATAGATAGCAGTTTTTATGTTTTTTGGAGTTTGTAATATTATGATATGGATTTGGTATGTAATTGGAAACAGTTAGAAACTCTAGTATGTGTTTGATGTGTTAGAATTTTTTCCGCTGTGTATGTATATGATGATCAAGATGGAACACCCATTTTCCCTTGTTAGGGCAGGTTGTATTTATTTATGGTATCAAAGAAATGTGTATGTTATGTTTTAGTAGAACTTAGGGCTCGAGTTGAGGGTCGGGACGTTACACATTATGAGCTTCAAATTAAATCCATATGAAATGCATGCACATACAACCCTAATTACTATTAAAAACAAAAAACAAATAAAGTCTTCAAGCCTTATGCTCCTTAATACACCATGGAATACACCAGAATTTGTGTTCGATTAAGTACTTTATGGCTTCCATATTGCATCCGTCATTTGTGTCTTTTGTATCATAAATCTATTTGAAGACTAAACACACAGATGAGATGTTGTGGTTTTTCATAATCGAAATAGGGATCAGACTCAACAAGTCAATACTAATATAATTTAAAACTTGTCCTTATGAAATTCCATTTGAATATAAGATATCTTGTTTATGAAAACACATTTGAAAGTTCATTTTGATATCTTATATACTATAATGTCCTTTATGAAAATATACTTGACTTTCTTGAGTCTTTAGATCATAAAACATATTTTGTCGAAATCGTGACCAAGTATGAAGAAGTTTATAAAACCAAGACATATGAAAAATTGTCCCTTTTGAAAAAAAAAAAAATTAAGTTTAGGATTCTTTTCTCAAACACTTTGATTTAACTTTGAAAACCATGAGAGTTGAGTTTGTGACTTTAGTGAGATCGTATAAACTCATGTGTCATAATATGCATGTGCATTTTGCTCAACTCTTGCTTAGAAATCATGCATGAAATAAAATCGCAAGAGTTATAAAACATACTACCTCAAACACTTCACATTACATATAATTCATATATTAGCTTCCTCGAATGTGCTTGAGTACTTTCGAGTGAGTGTCCACTTTGATCTTTTCTACTTGATGTCTACTCGATCCAATTATTGCCTTTGATCCAGTACTTCATGTATTTGTTAGTTGAACCTATACTAAACATGATTTGCAAAGATGGGAAACCACTAGAAACAACAAATAGGTTAATATCATCAAAACATATTAAACATGATTATGTAGCCACCAAGGCTCACTGTTATATTTTTTATTTTTTAAAATTTTAAATATTAAAATATTAGTTTTGTTTTTTGAAAAAAAAATATTTTATTTTATTAAAATAAAGAAAAAGGTATGTGGGGTCTATAAAGGTTAAAAACTTACAAAAAAGTTATAATTTCACCTTAATTTCCATACAAGAAGTCAAAATTATAGTTTGACCCCTCTTTACCATTTTAAACTGTTTCAAATCATCTAGTATAGTCAAATTTGGAAAAACGAGAGCTGAAAATCCAGAAATTTTTGGACTCTTACCTCAATTTTCGTATAGGAGGGTAAATTAGAGTTGAACATTATCCTACCATTTCAAGCTGCTCAGGATCACCTGAAGCGGTTAGAATTACTAGAAAAAGACCAAAAAAGCCATAACAAGGTTTTGTCTCGATTTGTTTTACCTCGATTTCCATATCTGAAGTCAAAATCATTATCAAACCTCTTCTTACCATTTCAAACTGCTTCAAATCATCTAACATAGTTAGAATTGACAGATAGAGAGTAGAAAAAACTAGAATGACAGGGGGTTTTGCCTCAATTTAAGTGTTCGAAGTAAAAATCGCTATTAGATCTCTTCTTATCATTTCAAACTTCTCTGAATCACTTGTTATAGTCAAAATTGACAAAAAGAGAGTAGAAAAAACTCGGAATGATACGGGTTTTACCTCAATTTGCATACTCGAAGTCAAAATCATTGTCAAACCTCTTCTTACTATTTCAGACTACTCTAAATCACCCAACACAGTCAGAATTGGTAGAAAGAGAGTTGAACAACTTGAAATGACAGAGATTTTATCTTGATTTATGTGCATAAGGTCAAAATCATTGTTGAGCCCCACTTTACCATTTTGAACTTTCTCGGATCAGTTAGTGTAGTTGAAGATGCCAAAAATAAATATGAAGTCCGAAAGAGAAACACCAAAGAGAAAAATGGGGTTTCGACTCCCCTAGCTCTCTAATGAAAAACCTGCTCAAACAAAATGGACATCGATTGCCATTAGTGAAGATAGTAACAAGGATTAGTTATTCACTTTTTAATTTGGTTGGTAGGTGGAGAGGGGGGATGTCATGAAGACAAGCTTGTGGCATTAACTTGAGTCTTAAAAAGAAGTAAAGGGGTGATTGACAAACAAAGTTTAATTCATTGACGGGCACACAAACTTTGAAGAATTTATTATTATTTTTTTACTATATTATTAATATTATATTTTATCTTATATTTTATAAGTATTATATTTTAATATGTAATTTATTAAATTTAAATAAAAATCTCATATACTATAATATTATAACATAATTTATTATTTAATATAAAATAATAATATAATAAAATAACCGCCATAGCATTATATTTTATTATACAATAATATTTTACTATTTTTTGTATATTATATAATTAGTAAAATTTACTATTATATATTTATATTGATTATATTAAAAATATTAATTTTATCTTATTTTAAGGTTATACATAATAATATAATAAATAAACAATCATAGTGTAATTACATCATAGTATTTTATAATTTAATACTACTCTATTACTTTGTGGAATTGGTTCATTCCCAAGAGGGGGGTGAATGGAATTTTAAAACTTCTTCATAGGTTAAACTAGATATCAGTAGTACACAACCTAGGGTCTTTTTAAGCATATAACTAATTGCACAGATAAAAATAATATGCGAAAATTAAATCATGCGCAACATTCACAATATATCAAATATAACATACATGTGAAGGAATATAAAGTGTTGAAAATTAAAAGTAGACACACGATATGTTATCAAAGTTCGACCAATACTGCCTATGTTCCTGCCTCAAGCTCACAAGTAAGAAGATTTCACTAGTTGCTCACTTGCGGGTGGAGCAACACCGTTAACAACACCTTACAGGCTGGTGCACCTAATTCTCTTAATCGAGTCTGCATCAGTCCGAAACTATTCACAAAGCTAGTCTCTCTCTTCTGACCATACGTTAGGAATACAACAGATAATCAATATTTTTGTGTACAAAGAAATGCTTCTACTACAAGCAGATGTGTATAACAATAAGCACAAATACACTCATGTATGATATGCAAATAAGCACAATGTGAGAATGTGATTTTCACAAAATTAATTTTTGAATAAATATGTGTATGATGAGTGTTCAAAGATTTTATGCCCAAATAAAATTTCTCCAAAAAATATTTCTCTAAATAAAGTGCTAGAGAATTTAGGATTTATGGCTCAAAAATATTTTCGCAAGCACAAGCCAATGAGCCTTTGAATCTTGCAATGGATGTGTAAGATTCACAAGCAAATAATATTAACTCTTGAGAATATTTATCAAATGAAATATGTGGGAGAAACTAAGATAATACTCTCAAAATAAGGTATAAAAGATATGTGCAAGATGAGAGTAAAAACAACTTTGATTTGTAAAATGAATGCCCAAACCAAGGTTTAACTATGCTCGCTTGAAAGATTTATCAAAGAAATAATAAAAGAAAGTATAAGTAGTGTGCTTTGAAAAGATTGAAAGAATTTGAGTAATAAGAGAAGTATGAAAATTTCAGAAAACTTTTCTTAATGATTTTTGCTAATCTTATGTTAATTAAGACAAATGAAGTGGTATATATAGATATTGCTAAAAATATAACCATTGGAGATATCAAGGGTATTTTGGAAAATGTTTAATTATGTTTAATGAAAATTAACCCTAATTTACTACGGTAAAAATTTTAATAACTCGAGAGGTTCAGTCGACCGTATTCAAGGTTTGGTCGACCGCATTATTAAGTTCGGTCGACCGTGGTAATTTTGAACTAGGGATTCGGTCGACTGTATCAGAGCAATTTTGAACCCTTCGTAGGTTCGATCGACCATAGCTAAGGTTCGATTGACCGCTCAGGTGGTTCAATCGACCAATGCCAAAATGAACTACATATTTAGTCGGCCGAATAGTTGGGGGTCAGACACAAGTTAGTTCGGTCAACCTAGGATGATACGTTCAAAAATTAAACGGTCGACTGAGCAAAGTCAACAAGTTGACTTCTGACTTGTTCGATTAACCAAGGTATTTATACTGCAAAGGGTTCAGTCAACCGAAACTTTCATTTTGGTCAACTTTCTTAGTTCGGTCAACCAAGGTCAAATGACCTTGCGATGGTCGGTCAACCGAGGCTTTTAATTAAACCCAAAATCCTGGCGTCGGTTGATCTAAGTTTTTGTAAACTTTGTTTTAACCCTAATCTTTAACACTAACCAATTAGTTATTTAAGAAATGAGTTTCTGGGTAAAGTACTCGTCCCTAGGGTCAGTCTATGGTTATTTTGAACTTACATCCACATCATGCATATTATGCAATTATTACAAACCAAATTAAAACAAAATGCAATACAATTGAAAGTAGACGTCTTCTTCTTCTGTCTTACTCTTTAAGCCTTATGGAATACACCAAGATGTATGATCTTGAGGTCCTTTTGGCTTCCATTTTCCTTTTACCTTATGTGCATGTTAAAACATAGACCTGTTCACACACTAAATGTACATATGAGATACAGACATTTTGTCAGCATCAAAATAAGGATCAAACTCAAAAAGTCAACAATGTTATGTCCTTAAAATTGTTTTAATGCCCAAAATACTATATGATTAAAAAAGGGGAGAATTTTTTTTTCTGCGCTTAAAAGATAAAAAGGGGGAAAATGCTTTTGAAAAAGGAGTTCTCTTTTGTTAAGTTTGTTTTAAATGACTATTTTTTTCATACTTAGCCCTTTTTGCTGATGCCAAAAGGGGGATTTTGCTAAAGGCAAATGTTTTTAATGGGGTAATTATCTAAGCTACATGCATGTCCGTTGTTGTGCCTTATTGCTAAAAGAATGCAAATATTTTGAATTGTATTCTTTCTTTAATATGCGTGTGCTATATTGTTTAAATTTGATTTATGCATAATCTTAGGGGAAGCCTTTTTAGGCTTATCCCATTTTGCTCTAATGCGTTTATCATCATCAAAAAGGGGGAGATTGTTGACTTTTTCAGTCTGATCCCTGTTTTGATGCTAACAAAACATTTGTATCTCATGTGTACATTTAGTATGTGAATAGGTTTATATTTTAACATGCACATGAGGTACAAGGAAAATGGAAGCCAGAAGGACCTCAAGATCATACATCTTGACGTATTCCATAAGGCTTGAAGAGCAAGACAGAAGAAGAAGACATTTACTTTCAATTGTATTACATTTTGTTTTAATTTGATCTGTAATAATTGCATGACATGCATGATGTGGATGTAAACTCAAAATGACCATAGACTGACCCTAAGGACCAACACTTTACACAGAAACTCATTTCTTAAATAACTAACTGGTTAGGGTTAAAACGAAGTTTACAAAAACTTCGGTCGACTGACACCAGGTTTTTGGGCTTAATTAAAAGCCTCGATTGACTGACCATCGCAAGGTTATTTGACCTTAGTCGACCGAACTGAGAAAGTTGACCAAAGTCAAAGCTTCGGTCGACCGAACCCTTGGCAGTATAAATGCCTCGGTCGACCGAACAAGTCAGAAGTCAACTTGTTGATTTCGTTCAGTCCAATGTTTAGTTTTTAAACGTATCGTCCTAAGTTGACCGAACTAACTCGTGTCTGACCCCTAACTATTTGGCCGACCAAATGTGTAGTTCATTTTGGCATTACTCAACCGAACCACATGAGCAGCCAATCAAACCTTAGCTATGGTCGACTGAACCTACGAAGGGTTCAAAATCGCCCTGAGACGGTTAACCGAATCCCTAGTTCAAAATTACCACGGTCGACTGAACTTAGCAATGTGGTCGACCGAACCCTGAATACAGTCGACCGAACCCTGAATACGGTCGACCGAACCTCTCGGGTTGGTAAAATTTTTACCACAGTAAATCGGGGTAAATTTTCATTAAACGTATTTAAACAATTTTCAAAATATCCTTAATGTCCTCAACGGTTATATTTTTAATAATATCTATATATACCACTTCATTTGTCTTAATTAGTAGAAGATTAGCAAAAATCATTAAGAAAAATTCTCTGAAATTTTCATACTCCTCTTATTGTTCAAATTCTTTCAATCTTTTCAAAGCATACTACTTATACTCTCTTTTATTATTTCTTTGATAAATCTTTCAAGAGAGCATAGTTTTAAATCTTGGTTTGGGCATTCGTTTTACAAATCAAAATCGTTTTTACTCTCATCTTGCACATATCTTTTATACCTTATTTTGAGAGTATTATCTTAGTTTCTCCCACATATTTCATTTGATAAATATTCTTGAGAGTTAATATTATTTGCTTATGAATCCTGCACATCCATTGCAAGATTCAAAGGTTCATTGGTTTGTGCTTGCGAAAATATTTTTGAGTCATAAACCTTAGATTCTCCAACACTTTATTTAAAGAAATATTTTTTGAAGAAATTTTTTATTTGGACATAAAATCTTTGAGCACTCATCATACACATATTTATTCAAAGATTAATTTTGTGAAAATCACATTCTCACATTGAGCTTATTTGCATATCTTACGTGAGTATATTTGTGCTCATTGTTGTACACATTTGCTTGTAATAGAAGCATTTCCTTGTACCAAAAAATATTGATTATCTGTTGTATTCCCGACGTATGGTCGGAAGAGGGAGACTAGCCCTATGAATAGTCCCAAACTGGTTCAGACCCGGTTAAGAGAATTAGGTACATCAAACTGTAAGATGTTGTAAACGGTGTCGCTCCACCCGCAAGTGAGCAACTAGTGGAATTCTCTTACTTGTGAGCTTGAGGCGAGGACGTAGGCAATATTAGCCGAACCTCGATAACATATTGTGTGTCTACTTTTAATTTCCAACATTTTATATTCTTTCACATGTATGTTATATTTGATATATTATGAATGTTGCGCATGATTTAATTTTCGCATATTATTTTAATCTGCGCAATTGGTATATGCTTAGAAAGACCCTAAGTTGTGTACTACTGATATCTGGTTTCACATAAAAAAAAGTTTTAAAATTCCAATTCACCCTCCTCTAATACACCAATTCCAACATACTTTTTATGTCTTATAATATTATTATAAGACCGTGACAGTGACAAATTCATGTAAATTTTAAAACTTGTAATTTCACTTTCTCTTTTTCCCATCTTTTCCCTTGCCGGAGCCCCGACACCACTCCTGTTCCTCCTCCCCCTCCTCCTGAAACCCACAAAGCCCATGACCATATATTTTTTATTTAATAGAAAAGTTAAAACTTTAATTATCATAATTACTAATTAGAAAATATTTTAAAGGGTTAGTTTGAAATATTAGTCTATTTAATAATGTTATTAACATTAATTTAATAATATTTTGTTATATTATGATATAATAATTAAGTGATGAGTAATATAATAATATTATTATAATATATTTGTATGCAAAGTGAGTTTTTTTTTCGAAACACTATTAGCTTCCTAACACTTATAATTAATACTTATTTTCAGATACAATCAAATAATACTAATGACTCGCTGTGTTTGGATTTTGAATTTGAATTTAGATTTATGTGAACCTAATTCAATGCAATTTTATATAGTCATTTATTCAAATTCATACAAATTCAAATACAAGGTCTCTCCCAAACATAGATTTATTAGTTATTTTCTAATTTGATACTCAATATCACATTCCAAATTCGATACTTATTTCAAGAATTTTTTTTTTCTTAAGATCCGGCTTGGACTCAGAAAATATTAAAAATAAAAAATAAAAATATCAAGAAATTCACATTTTTATGTTTGATTATCGAGGAAAGTAAAATATATATATATACCAAATTCATGTACATATCATTAATATTTAGTTTGTCTTAATTTTTAATCCCATCATTTGTTGAGATTCATTTAAAGTGAACAGTTAATGTATGCCACATTGATAATATTTTCTGATGGTTTTCTTGAATATCAAAACTCAGAAATATAATTGTCAAACAATTACAGCTAAAGGGTAGTTTATGAGGCACGTCACAAGATGACAAAGTGCCAACAGGGATTATCCAAGTTCAAAGGCTGTATGCTCCTGTGGATTTAGTTCAACAATTCAGACAATGCTGACTAGTTTATCATGGACCAAAAATGATACTAAATTCCAAGATAATATCTCAAAAATATTCCAATTCTCAGAAGAAAGTGAATCAAAACAGTGTTCTAGGGGTTCTCCCTTTCCTTTTAAATAGAGTTCTAGGGGTTCTCCCTTTCCTTTTAATAATACAAAAAGTTTGCACTGGATATAGATGAGCAATTTCAGGAAAAATCTATGAACTGAGGAGCAGAAATTCCAAGACAGGACCTCCATATTAATACATTCAGCATTCATTCTTATTTCCTACTCTGAAAGAGCATAAGAGCCTAGAAATTAGAACTACAAGCGAAAGTAAGGAAGTAAAATCAGAGGGAAATACCATGAGATTCAGCTTCAAGATACCTGCAGATCCTCTCCATAACTTCTCTGCCCTTGGCACTATTCTGCACGAACTTCTCAGCACATCGATGCTCTACCTTTTCTGCCATCGATGCCAGTGCTGATAACGGTTTGATCCTTATACTAGTCTCCTGCTGGCAAAGTGTCCATCCATTTGGGTTATTTGGATGAGGGTTGTACTGAATTTTCTCCTCCACTTCTATGAAGTTTTGGAGGCTGATGTTGCGGGTTGTGAGTTGCATCGACTTTGATTGAGCATCAACGACTGTTGATTCAACACAGTGACAGATATCCTGACCAATGATTTTGCGAATAAACCATGGCCCTGGGGCATGGATGGCGATGGCACGAGTGGTGTAAAGCTTCCCAGATTGAGGATCAAGTTTGTGATTCAAAGTGTCAACTTCAAGGATGTGAGATAACGTACGCTTGTTCTCAGGGTCAGCAAATTTTCGCCAAGATGCAGATGTTACACGCTCCCATGGATGCTTGTAAACATGCTCTTGTGTGTATGCCTTTACCATCACTTTTTTGGTGCTCTTTACAAAAATAAATATATAAACATTCAGTACATTTGCGTATGACAAGTAAATATTCCAAGCACAGTCATGTTTTGAATTCAAAAGAAGGGGAAAAATGAAAACAAATTTAATCACAAAAAGGGAACACTATAAAGGGAAAACAAAAACAAATTTGCTCACAAAAAGGGAACACCATAAACAGAGTAATACTAGTAGAAAATTTTGACTTTAAAGATTTTATTCTTCCAGTTCAAAATCCTGTTGTACCAAAACGAATGAAGTCTCAAAAAGACTTAGCTTTGAATATAAATAACTGATCAAATCAAATTTATGATACAATTAAACTTTCACCTAACGCATCTTATGAAGAGATAGACGCAAGTCGGGGAAAAAAAAGAATTAGTCATGATGTTCAGATGTTCAAAATTGTAAGCCATGATTCCAGACATAAAGCCCAAAAAATGCAGATACCACAAGTAGTTTGTTTCATCAATGTGAAATCAACAGCAAATAAATTTGTTTGTCAAAAATAAAAAAACTATACATAGATTTAATAACGGGGCACTCTAAAACTTTTTTTGCTGAGCAATGACTAAAGTACCTATTCAGTTACTTTAGTACCGAATAGGAACAATACAAGTTCACTGCAAAAGCTATATAAATATGCACACAATTATAATTTCTGAGCCCATTTTGAGGCATTGGTTTCATACTTTACACATAGCCCTGAATTTGTCGAAGGAAATTATGCAATAGAATAAATTGTTGTTGTTGTAGTTGCATACTTTACGTCCCAACACAAAAGAATCATGCATAGGGTGGCTTCTCTAGCACCCCCAACTAACAGCAATAAAGCATTCAAATCCACAAGAATTCTTAAAGAAAACAAGAAACCTATCATTTAACAAAAC
Source organism: Malania oleifera (assembly GCF_029873635.1). NCBI lineage: Eukaryota > Viridiplantae > Streptophyta > Magnoliopsida > Santalales > Ximeniaceae > Malania > Malania oleifera. Next base: position 144,750,559 of record NC_080418.1, read on the forward strand.
AATTCAAGGAAAAAGCGTCGAGAATTCGAACACATTTGAAAATCAGGTAATGGGTATCAGATATTTGAGAATTAAGACATCATTATCCACAGGAGGTGGATCAAACCTTCATGTGAATCTTAAAAGCCCATCAGAAACTTCCAAAATTTACAATAGATCTTTATTTATTTATTAAAAAAAAAAAAGCATCATTTAATCGCACTAAGGAGAGTGAGACACCGGATAAATCTGAAAATTGAAAACCAGCACCGGGTAACACACGTCTGGGGCATCAATTAATCACAGAACAAAAAGCGGCGGCATCAAATGATCTTTAAACCAGTATAGAAACTCAAATATCTACGAATCAATCGTTCAATTAAGAAATGAAACACATTTCAAAAGGATTCCAAACGTTTTACGGGTCTAAAAGAATAAAGAAAACCCATTATTTGGTCACAAAATTAGACACACCCATCGTCTTAAGCACCGGCAATCTAACTAAATTGAAAATTTGCAAGAGCAATTGAGCGAAATTCAATGGCACCTTGTAATAAACGTTCGTTGTTGATTTTATTAGGGTTCCAACGCATCAAAGAAGAGGATTAGAAATGGATGGTACCTTTTTATTTGCGAGACAGAGGAGCCCAAGATTAAGATCGCGAGCGGAAAATGGGAGAGGAAGAAGAAGAATGCGGGGCACGCCAATCGCAAGCACACTGTTGTGACCTTCTTGCCTTTCCCCGTCAAAACCTTAAATTCAGTGTGCAAGTGCTGACCTCTTTAAGACGATGTCGTTTTATTTCACCATCTTACATTTACGTTTCTATATATTAAAATTATAAAAATGATTTGAAATATTTTCAAAATTTACATTTTTCACCAATTTTCTGCTAAAAATTTTATAATAATAACAAATATAAATTATATATATATATATATATATTTGTATAAATAAATGCATAAACACATGTAAATTTTTAGTAAGTGTTCAACCTTCCATATCTTTGTATCTTATAAAATAAAGTATTTAAATTTCACTAGTATTTTCCATTTGAAATTATAATTCCATATTAGTATGATTAATATTTATATTTCATTTGTTAAAATTAATTTCATGTTTAAATTATCTTGTCGTAATCATCCACAATGTATAATGTTGATAATATTTTAAAATTCTATGTACTACCTATAATTTTTATAAATACTATGTTTTTCATATAAATTTATCAATATTTGAGAATTATTTTAAAATAATATATTAAATTCTGATATTATTATTAAAAATAATTATCAAATTACATATGTACAAATGTCCATCATGGAACGCGACCCGTTTTTCTAGTATTAAGCTAAGTATGAAAGTTTCCTTTTATCCCAGCTTTATATATATATATATATATATATATATATATATATATATATATATATATATATATATATCTTGTGTTTTTATCCAAAAAAAAAAACACTCTCACTTTCTTTTATACACATCATATCATTTCAAATTTATTTTTTTCCCCTCTTTATTTAGATTCTTTTGGTGTGATTGTCTATTGATTCTAATTTTTTATGAGTAAAAGGAACTTTATTATTAGGGCATTAAGGGGATGCCAACTTAGTGTACAAATAAAACAAGGATCTACTCCCCAATTGTCAATTTGGATTAAGGATTTTACTTGAAAAAAGAAAAGAAAATGAAAATAAAAAGAAAATTCAGTTTTCACTATATTTTTTTTCTATGTCAAATACCATTTAAAAAAAATTATTTTAATATGATTAAAATTTGAGGAAAATCAAATATTAAGGATATATAAACTAATATTATATTCATTGATTTGATATATATATATGTATTTTCTTACTTTTCTTGATGACCAAATATGAAAAAGTAGAATACTTCTTATTTTTCTTTCTTTTTCCTAATATTTTTCAAATTTGAAACAAGCTATGAGGGTGTCACTAAAACCAAGAATCACATAACATTTATCATGTAAAGAAAAAACCTCTTGACGAAGGTTAATCGCCTTTTTTACAAATTATTCATAGTTAAAATATTCCTATGCTTTGTCTTTCATACAAGAAAAGCAAGCTTTGTAGGGAATATTGTCTTCTATATGTGAATCTAAGGGAGGTTATCCCAATTTGTTTCCATCGGAAAAAGTTTCCTTCTTATAAAAAGATTTAATAATGAATAATATCATTACTATATAGTTTAGAATATAATACAAAATTCCTTAATATAAAATGTTGCAAGTGTAATTATTTTTAAAGTGATAGTAGAATAACTTTACAACAACAACAACAACAACAATCCGCTTAGGTCAAGTACATAAATATTTTTTTGCCAATTCACTCAATTGAGAGTTTTTTTTTTTTTTTTTTTTTACGTCAGTTTAATAATTATTAAGTCCAATTTGACATATTAAGGTGTAGTTGTGGAGCTAGGATCTTTAATCAATGGAGTTAATTAGTTGCATCTTAATTTTCAAATTAAATGCTTGGATTATTTATTATTATCAAGGAATTATCATAGCGTTCAATTACATACTACTTGAATAATCAAGTAAAATAAATTATGGGATAAACTTGTTTTTACTATAATAGCTTCAAAATCAATAGGTATATGTCTTTATTATTTTCACAACAAAAATTTCAAGACAAAATGTTTACAATTTATATGTTTTTTTATTACAAATTTTAAAATGATTAGTTAAATATATATATCGCAATTATTCTTATCCTATGTTTGGAGAGGTTTTAAAATTGGATTTGGATAAGATGCACTATAAAATTGTATGAGAATTTGTCCAAATTCAATTAAATTCAAATTTAAGATTCGAAATTCATGCTCTCAGATGCCGTCTCAATGAATTTTTTATGTTTAAGAATTCTTCAATAACAAACTATGCTTAATGACCTTTGAATATGTATTATGAAATAATGCATGTGACTAGACAATCATCATCTAATCATATCACATTTAATTATGTTGCATACAAGACATCCTATCTATTAGGTTATGTTTAATTTCATTCAATTGAATCAACCCCCCTTTTCATCTCTCTCTCTCTCTCTCTCTCTCTCTCTCTCTCTCTCTCTCTCTCTCTCTCTCTTAACACTCACTCTCTCTCTATAAAAGTTTTCTCTATCCGTAAGCCAAATCGAAAAACGAACACCATCACGGGGTCCTAACTTCGATCCTCGACATTTTAATCGGAACATATTTGTGGTTTGGAGATCTTAGGCACCACTCCAAAGTTAGGGTAGGAAGATAAAATAAATAAGTTGTTTTTAGAATTTAATCAGTTATTGGGAGTATGTGGGCTTAGGAATGTTAATATGATTATCATCCCCGGGTTGAACTGATTAAATTAAGGTATATGAATACATGGTTTTGTACAAAACGCCACAAGCACTATTTTAGGATCCCTGCAGACCTTTCTCCAGGAATCAGATAAGGGGATAGATTATATCATGTATTTTTAAAAGAAATTTATCAGTTAAAATGTAGTATTTGATTATAGAAATTATATTTATGATTTTTCTGGATAATCAGGTATACAAAAATGGTGTTTATAATTTAATTTGTATTTTTGGAAAACCAGGTGTTAGAGTTGAGTAAACCCTAGAAGTTGATTTAATATTATTTTTCAACAAAATATGTTCTTCCCAGGTAGTTAGAATATTGTAGAGTAATGCTCACTTATGTGGTATGAGTATAAATATTTTACAGTATATATATAAGTTGGTCAGATTATTTTATGATTACACAAAACAAATACTGTTTAATAATGATTTTTAGAAAATGCTATAGACATTACAGAAATTATGATATTGTTTAGTATAATATGACAATTCAGCCGACTCAGTGCTGTGACAGTTTAGCCGGCCCAGTGTTGCGATAGTTTAGCCGGTCCAGTGCTGTGATAGTTCAGTTGGCCCAGTGCCATGATAGTTTAGCCGGCCTAATGCCATGACAGTTCAGTCGACTTTATGTCGTAATCAGTTATGATATAACAATTTATTCAGAAATTATGATATGATAATTTTTACGCATAAATATGAAAATGAGAGATGTTACAGTTGTATTATGTATTATATAGTAGCAGAACCCTGATGGATTAGTTTAGATTCAGAGTACGGTACCGTAATTATTATTTCATATTAGTGCCACCACACGTCTTAGATAGAGTGTTGGTGTATGGTAGACGATTGGGCCATTGAAGAGTAGTATATCCCTTCTAGCAGTTCGGACCAAGTTGGGGTGGCCAATCGTGCTTACATACGAGTCAGTTTTGGCTTAGCATGGTAAGCCAGCCATTGCTAAGTCTCGCATTCAGGTGCAGCACAACCCAATCACGTGGAGGTAATATATGATATCAGCTAACTATCCATCCATGGAAAAATTCAGTATGATGTAGCAAATGATTTATATGTATATAGAAATTTACTATGCCAGAGTAAGTTTATGTTGAAAAATATGATTTTACCAATCTTATATAAGTATGAGTACAGATTTACATGATCTATCAGTTATAGTTAATTATGTTACAATTAATTATTTGCAGGATATGTTTATAACACATTAGAACTCATGTGGGCCATACACCGATGATAATCTATCCCATCTTACTAAGAGGTGTCTCACCCAAGAATTTAAACATTTCAGGAAACCCAAACAGTCGTGTGGAGCGAGCTCCAAGTTAGAGAAGGCCTTGGTACTATAGTATCAGGGTAAGTGCTTTGAGTTGGGGAATATGTTTTGTGTAATCCTTAGGATATTTTATGGTTTTTTGGGGACATGTATGTATATTTATGGAGACAGTAGAATTTCGGTATTGTATGTGATGTATAGGTACATTATGTTTTCCGCTGCATGAATAGTATGTACTTAAGAATAGGTATATATACCCTCGGTACCCCACTTTGGGTCCGAGTTGACATTGTAGTTATTATTATTATTGGTATCAAAGCGTATTTTAAGAAAAATTTATAGGGTCGTTACTATTTGATATCATAACAGATTTATTATATATATATATATATATATATATATATATATATATATATATATATATATATATATATATATACGATAGATAGTCAAGTCGTTACAATTGTGGTATCAAAGCTTAGGTTATTAGGTTCTGTAGACTTTGGTGCACAGCGGAAAACAATACCAAAGTATAGAAATAGATCATGGTGAAGGTAGGAAATGGGTAGATTAGGATTTTAGTAAGTCATTATTAGAGGTTAAGATTGGAATTTAGGGTTTTATCTCGCAGCCTGGAGGTAGGAACTCCATAGTGGTTTCTGTTATTTTCCATCATTTCAGGAAAGCCATGCTAAACTATCATCGGCTTTTGTTTCTGAGCAATAAGACTAAACCTTAAATTGGGGGATAAGGACGTTAATTTGATTGGTTGTATGAGGATATCTTATGGTTCATAGTTAGATAAATGTATTAGTTGTGTTATGAAGTTAGGAATCTCAAGCTATTTTGTTCTATTTTCAGGATGGACCATGGGATTAGCAATGCACACGTTGGTTGTGGTAACGATGCGAGGCCTTCCAGTATGGGCAGCAATGATTTCGATGCAGTATTGCGTAGTGTCGCCCAACAAGTTATGGCAAAGATAGCGAGAAATTTAGGGGAATAGGGCTACCCACCAGCTCACCAGGGCTGCACGATTGAGCAGTTCACTCGTATAAATCCCTCATTGTTCTCAGGAGGAGCCGACCCATTTGTGGCAGAGAATTGGGTCTAAGAGATTTAGGAGACATTGGCAGTTCTCCCTTGCACCGAGGAGCAGAAAGTGTCATTTGCTACTTTTAAGATGACAGGGGAGGCTAAACTCTGGTGGAGATTAGTGAAGCTGTTGGAGGAACAGAGACCAGTACCTATAGCTTTGACCTTGAGTCACTTTAAGGAAATATTCTTCGAACGGTATTTCCCCGCTACTACCAGGAATGCTAAAGCAACAGAATTTCTGAATTTGAACTAGGGGCACCTAACGGTCCAGCAGTACGCAACTAGATTTGTTGAGCTCTACCGTTTTGCCTCGTACATGGTGCCAGATGAGGAAAAGAAGGTGAGGAGATTTGAGGATGGCCTGAGATAAAGTATCTATGAGCAGGTGGTGGCATTCAAGGTCCAGACCTTCTCAAAGTTAGTAGATAATGTCACAGTGATAAAGATCAGCTTATAGAGAGGTGCTAGGATGTTGAGTCAAAGGAAGAGGCCCACGCTTCCTGAATTCTGAGTAGGTACCAACCGAGGCCCATGGAGAAGAGATAGAAACGGCGGGGGTCAAAGACAGGAGATGGGGAGCCGTGGGTATCAGGGTGATCAAACCTATCCTATTTGCCCTGGATATAGCAGAAGGCACGTGGGAGAGAGCCAAGCGAGAAGGAATGTCTGCTATTAGTGTGGTAGACTTGGTCATATGGCATGAGAATGTCGTGTGCAGTCGGGCAATACAACCATTCCTAGACAATTCCAAGGGAATAACCAAGCACCCCGAGGCGGCCAGCAGAGGAATATCGCGCAGGCACGAGTTTATGCCTTAACACCAGGAGATGCAGAGGCGACCAATGATGTGGTGACAGGTACTGTTTCTATGTTTTCAATTAAAGCTATTGTTTTTTTTTTTATTCAGGGGCAACACAATCGTTTATTTCTCGAGAGTATATTAGACTATGTGGGATAGAACCTCAATTATTGGATGCCGAATTACCTATGACCACACCAACATGAGTAGTAGTGGTTTGTAGGAAGGTGCTTAAAGGCTATCCAATGGATATTCAGGGAAGAGTGCTACCATCCAATCTCGTAGTGTTGGATCTGCATGAGTTTGATGTGATTCTAGGGATGGACTGGCTAGCCACTAATTATGCCAACATCGATTGTCATAAGAAAGAGGTAATATTCAAACCTCTTGGGGAACAGGAGTACATATTCATGGGGTCGTGCGTGCGCACCACACCATAACTATTGTCAGCTATTTAAGTGAGGAGGCTAGTTCTGGACGGATGTCAAGGGTACTTAGCCTATATAAACGAAGCACCAAGAGGAGAATTAAAACTTGCAAATATTCCAGTAGTAAGGGAATTCTCAAATGTCTTTCCAGAGGATTTACCTGGATTGCCTCCTGATCGTGAAATTGAATTTGCCATTGACTTACTTCCAGGGATGACACTGATATCTAAAGCTCCTTATAGAATGGCTCCAACTGAATTAAAAGAATTAAGGAGCAGTTTCAGGAGTTACTAGATAAGAGGTTTATCGGACCTAGTATATCACCTTGGGGAGCACTAGTTTTACTTGTAAAGAAGAAAGATGGGACGATGAGGATGTGTATCGACTACAGGGAGATAAATAAAGTGATAATTAAGAATAAATGTAATGACCACCTTAATTAATTGGTTCTTTTTTTTTTTTACTATAACATTCTACATGCTCTGATACCATACTAGGAGTAAACCCAATCAATAACCTAAGCAGTGAGAAGCATAGATCACATAGACATAACCATATGAAAAAATATATACCATACCAAACCAATACCACACAATATCAGAGTACTACATGTTTTCCAAAATATATATACATACGCTTGTTCCCCAAAATACCCTTAACTAGCTAGGGTATACAAAAATACTCCCAAAATGTACTCACTCTCCACTAGCAGGGCAGTACAGAAGACCCTCTATCTACGAGCCTAGTCTGCTCACCTACCTGGATCTCCTGAAAAATGATTCAACACTGGGATGAGCCAATGCTCAGTAAGAAGAAATATGCTATTACTAGTGTGTGTCAAATGAGCTACTATATCATGAAAATCTGTTTTCAAATAAACATGTATAACTGAATATATAAATAAAGTATAAGTGATAAAATCCACCACCCCTGTCCCTAATGTTTAACATGTCAGTATCGGAGAATATTGTTCAAAATACTTCTAGTATAAGTAAGTATGTTCCCTATTTCTGCAAATCTATACATACGTAATAATAATTAAAACTGTTCCCTGTGGATATCTGTGTGTCATGACTTACTCCCTCATGATAGGGTTATGCGGCTCGTAGGCAGGATTTACCCTGGCTGGCCAATCAAAAATAAATCACTATACTCCATCGGTCAATCTGCCCACCTCAACCCATATCTAGATGGGGAGCCTAACCTCTTCAAGGGCCTAGGTGATCAACCTTACCACGTATTATTTAAATTTGGTGGTTGCACTCAAAAAGTAACGTAATATCTATAGCAACGGTATCGTGCTCTGTAGTTGGATAATCCAATAGGGTCTAATATCATATAATATATTTCTATATACATATCTATCTAATTTACCATGATTCTGAAATATTGAAATAACCATGATGCTGCATAAACTGTAACTATAACGACCTGCCTAATTATCTGATTTTTTTTCCACTGTAATAATTATCATACTCTGATACCATAACATTAACCTAAGCAGTGAGAAGCAAAATCATATAAACATAACCTAAACCATTACATTCAATACCAGAGTTCTGAAATGTTTTGCAATATATATAACATAATTGTATCCCCAAAAATGCCCTCAACTAGCTAGGGCTACACAAAATCATTCCCAAAAATGATACTCACTCTCTGATAGGGCACTATAGACGCCCTCTATTTGCGAGCCTGATCTGCTCACCTACCCGGATCACCTGAAAAATATTTCAACATTGGGATGAGCCAACGCTCAGTAAGAGAAAATATGCTATTACTAGTGTGTGACAAATGAGCTACTATATATCATGAAATTTGTTTCATATAAACATGAATAACTGAGTACAAAAGTACAGTATAAATAATAAAGCTCAACACCCCTTTTTCCTATTGCTTAACATATCAGTATTATGGTTATAATTCAAAATACTTCTAGTGTATATAGTAGGATCCCTGGTTCTGTAAATCAATACGTAAGTAATAGTAACTAAAACTGTTCCTTGTGGTTATCTGTGTCATAACATGCCCCTCATGACGAGGTTGTGCGGCCCGTAGGCTGGATTTATCCTGGCTGGCCAACCAGGAATAAATCACTGAACTCCGTCAGTCGACCTGCCCTCCTCAACCCATATCTGGATGGGAGCCTAACCTCTTCTAGGGCCTAGGTGGTCGACCGTACCACGTATATCTGAATAGGTGGTTGCATGTAACATCCCGACCCCGAGGGGCCTGGAATATTAACTTTTTACTACTGATTTACAGTGGAAGCAAATAAACTCGATTATCATTACACCAAAGCACTAATTATCCATATTACAATCATTTATTTCAAAAGAAGAAAAATTACACAAACATAAATATCTGAAACCATACTAATCTTTTTAATCAATCTTTATTTTTCTAATCCTCACCTGCATGCTTGCTAAGCCTGATTTCCGACATGTCCTTCAAAGTTATCTAAAATAAAATATGATTGGAGTGAGACGACGCTCAGTAAGTAAATAAGATTATTATTAGTGTGTGGCCAAAATGAGTTTTTTTAAAAAATTTCGTAAAACAATATTTAATATTATAACTTCAAAACTGTCTGTAGAATAAATATAAATTTAAAAATTTCTGCATAAAACTTTTACCATCAACTATAACAGTGAAATTTTATAATCATACACTATAACTGTTAAATTAAACTTTTAACTTTAAAACTGTATAAATATTTAATGATAAATATACGTATACTTTTCCTTATGCGTTTTCTTTAGATCGTCATTTAAGCAATAGAATGATCATTTTCACGTAAACTTACACTTTTCCTTCAAATCATCAGTAACTTTGTACACGTAATTAACTATGTATAAATATATATTATAAAAACCACCCTTAGGTCTGTTTGCTGTAAGTCATGTTTACCCTCATGACTGGGTTGTGCAGTCCGAAGACTGGAATTAGCTGGCTAGCCGACCAAACTAAATCAACGTACATAAACTTTAAGTGAGATTTTCCTTATTAAGTCCTGATCCGGAACCAGGTGTGCACTCAGGAGAAATCCACTAACATTTATAACCACTCTGTAAACAGTGTGGGTGCACTCTGATCCGTATAAACTTTAAGTTGCGGTACTGTGCATCTATAACTTTGAACTTTCGTTGCCATAAGGGGTTTTAAAATCATCTTATTATAATTTATGCAATTTAAAATAATATCGTAAAAATCTCATTTTTACTCATATTTTCATAAAAAAATGCAACGTAGAAATAAACTCATGCCACACAATTTTTATGTTAAAAATATATATAATTTTATTTTTGAATAGAAAGAAATGCTGAAAATTTACCCGAGGGGATTAGAACATTTCTTAACCCAAAAATAGATGCAAGTATATTAAAGATAGAACTGGTATAATTAAATATGCGTAAAAATAAACTCATGAAAATTTTATGGAACTAATTAACATAATTGAAATTTACTTATAAAATAAACTCAGGTATAAATTTTAAATAAAAAAAAAAACTAACATAATCAAAATTTACTTACCTTCTTCTTTTACCGTGTGCTACGAACACAATAACTATCTTTAAGAAATGAGATCGGAAAGAGTGGGTGAGTGAGTACTTACTCAAAATTCTCTCTCCACCACAAATTCTTTCACTCACTAATCCTTCTCTTCCTTGAAAAAATTGTTGTGAAAAATGAAGGTTGAGAGCTTCCTATTTATAGGAAAATTTTAGGGAAAAAATGGAATTTATAAAAGTGTGGGGAGATTGGTGAAATTATAATTTTTTTAAAATTAAGGGATGGGCAAGGTATGAGTTAAGTATGGGATGGGGATGGAGGTCATGTGGGAGTGCTTGCCACCATTCCCGTTAAATAAATTTTTAATTAACCACTTACCTAATTAATTAATCAATTAGTTAATTAATTATTTTATTATTTTTCTCAATCATTATTATCATTATTATACATTGTTTTTTCACTTTTCAACTATTTTTTAGTATTTATTTTCTTGTTATTATTATTTTTGAACAATAATTAAATTTAAATGTTGAAAACTTCATGTGGGCCCCACACCACGTCGAGACCCGATGGATCCTATGTAACTCAAATAACTCTTATACGATTTTATGCATCTCCATAACTTTAGACTCGTGTAAACCTCCATTCGTTTCGGGGACTCATGTGAGCCCCAGCACGTCTTGTGTCCCCGCATAGGATACTATATTATTATTAGTTTATCAGATATTCGACAAATTAAATCAGTAAAATAAATGTTATGACTTATTTTACGTATATAAACAGTGTCTTTGGTGGCTCCGGGACCATGGTGGATGGCACCCCACATAGTCTTTGTGGGCCCCCACATATAATACTATATTATTATCATTTTTGTCGTATTTTCTACAATTGACAATGTCTGGCGAAAAAAACACTATTTTAATTATATTTATTTATTTACGTGTAACAACATGTCCTTTCCTGTTTATCCTTATCATAATTCCATTTTGCCTAGGCCTACCTCCAGGAGGCCCGAGAGCCGCAATGTCTCTGGCACTCGCTTCAACAAGGTCTTTCTTAGGGCGTCAAATCATGGATCAAGGATCCTACAGAAAAATACTTCTGTATTGATATTAACTCATGACGACCTTTGGAAAAAAGAAGGGAGAGTTTATTTATTATTGTGTGCTTTAATATAAGTATATATTTTGGTCATCACATTGCCTCATAAGTAACATAGTATCTGTACCACGGACCGTGCTCGGTAGCTGTAAGTCCAACAGGGTCTGATATCGTATAATATATTTCTATATATATGTCTATCGACTACCATGAGTCTAAAGTAGAAATAATCATATACTGCATAACGTACTGACAATCTGAATAATCATAACAGGAACTGCAATATTCGTAATATTAGATTCATTTATCACATGGTACGGAACTTCATAAGATCATGGTACTAAAATGATCCTAAATCATGGGTAGCTGGAATTCGTGATAATCATGGTACTGAAATGCGTATTAATCATAATACTGAATTTGTAAAATCAGAAACTAAATTCCATATACATATCCCCGTACCATATACATAATATAAAGCACACCATACTAAAATACATAATTGGCGTAATAAATAAACTACGGGCATAATATCAGAACTTTCTAGCATAACAATTTCCCTTCCTATCTCTGAAAAGCCCCTACTGTACTCTAGCCCGATACCCGCAGGGCCTCCTACAAAACACCCTGAAACCAATATTTACCAGAACTAAACATCAGTATTTTTCCGCTTGTATCATTTCCTATAACTACCACAAGGCCAAAAGGAGACTAAAAGGCCTTATCTTGAATTTGGGATGATTTCCAACTCCAATTTCCTGACAATCCGCTCTGGTAGATGCGTAGAGAACTCCGCCAGGAGCGTCGTGGTAGCTTCGGATCGTGGATCTGGTGACTGGTGGGGCCAAAAATGAAGAGAGAAGGGAGAGAGAGTTGTAGGAGAGAGAGAGAGAGAGCGGCGAGAGAATGACAAAAATCCCGTCTTTCCACTATTTATATAGCCAGGCTCGTCAACAGACACGTCACCTCGTCGACAAGTTCTTCATTAAATTCGTCGACGAAGCCTTGTGTTCGTCGACGAAATTCAGGCTATCCCAAAATCCCTCTAGGTACTTTCTCATCGACGAAGCCCTGTGTTCGTCGACAAAATTTTGAAGACCTTCGTCGACGAAACCCTGTGTTCGTCAACGATGTCTACGACCTCCTTCTGTTTCAGTATCTATTTTCTCTCCCTCTTATTATTATTAACATGCTATTATTCGGGTCACTACAGTAACTGTAGTTCTGAGAACTGTATAATCATAACACTGAAACTGCATAATCATAATACTAATATTCATATAATCATGGTACTGAGATTCATAAAATCATGATACTGCAATATCGTAAAATCAGAATACTGAAATATCGTAAAACATATCTTCGTACTATATTCATATTCACAAGTCACACGATACTTTAATGCATAAATTTCATCATTTAATAAAATGTATAATATTTTATAAATACCTAGCATAGTATATTTCCCTTACCTAACTATTGGAAAGCCCCTATGGAATACTAGCCTAACACCCGCAGGGCCTCCTACACAACACCCTGAAAATAATATTTTCCAGAACAAAATATCAATATTTCATCGCTTACATCATTTCTTATAACTACCATAAGGTCAAAAATAGGCTAAAAGGCCTTACCTTGAATTTGTGATGAAATCCAACTTCGTTTTCCCAACGATCCGCTCCGGCAGACTTGCAGAGAACTTCGCCAGGAGCATCGTGGTAGCCTCAAATCTTCGATCTGGCGACCGGCGGGGCCAAAATCGAAAAGAGAAGGGAGAGAGAGAGACGTAGGAGAGAGAGAGAGAGAGAGAGAGAGAGAGAGAGAGGAGCGTTAAAAGTGAATAAAATCTTATTTTTAGCTATTTATTGGGCCAGATTCGTTGACGAGACACGTCACCTCATCGACGAGTCCTTCATTAAATTTGTCGATGAAACCCTGTATTCATCGACGAAATTCAAAGTAGCCAAAAATCCCGCTCGGTATTTTCTTGTCGACGAACCTTGTATTCGTCGACAAATTTCCTTATGCACTCATCGACGAAGCCCTGTATTCGTCGACAAGTCCTGGCAATCCCTCGAATTTATTATATTCTCCAAAATGCAATGTCGTCGATGAACGCTTCGCGTTCATCGACAAAGTCTACGACCTCCTTCTGTTTTTGTTTCTATTTCTCTCCCTCTTATTATTATTAAAATATTATTATTCTCCGGGTCACTACAATAAATACCTGCTTCATCGCATTGATGATCTATTTGACCAGCTTTAGGGAACACAAGTTTATTCAAAGATTGATTTCCGATCTATTTGTGGTGGTATTCATAGATGATATTCTGATTTATTCGAAAAAACCCGAGGAGCAGGAAAATCATTTGAGGCTAGTACTTCAGTTGCTAAGGGAAAAGAAGCTTTATGCTAAACTCAAGAAATGTGAATTTTGGCTAGAGAAAGTTATATTCCTTGGACACGTAGTATCTAGAGATGGTATTTTAGTGGACCTGAGCAAGATAGAGGCGGTAGTTGATTGGATGAGATCGAAGAATGTCCATGAGGTCAGGAGTTTCTTGGGATTGGCAGGATATTACCACCGATTCGTAGAAGGTTTTTCTAAGTTATCAGACCCTTTAACAAAGTTGATTAGGAAGGGTGTAAGATATGAATGGACAGATGAATGTGAACAAAGTTTCCAGGAATGGAAACAACAACTCATCACTGTTCCGGTTCTGACCATCCAATCAGGAGATGATGATTTTGTGATTTATAGTGATGCTTTTTTGGAGAGGGTTTGGGTGCATACTGATGCAACGAGGGAAGGTTATTGCATATGCTTCTTGGAAACTCAATGAATACAAGAAGAATTACTCGATGCACGATTTGAAACTGGCAGCAGTAGTTTTCGCATTGAAAATTTGGAGGCACTATTGGTATAAGGGTAGGTGCAAGATCTTCACAAGCCACAAAAACCTTAAATACTTTTTCACATAAAAGGAGTTAAATATGAGGTAGAGGAGGTGGCTATAGTTGATTAAAGATTATGACGGTACCATCAGTTACCAACCAGGAAAAACTAATATGGTAGCTGATGCACTGAGTCGTAAGTCAGGAAGTGCATCAGTATCAGCAATAGCAATTCAACATTAGATCAAGATGGATTTAGAAAGATTAGGTGTGGAATTAGTATAGGAAGATCACCAGGCACTCATTGCTAATCTGATACTTCAACCCACTTTACTGGAGAGGATTAAGACTGCTTAGATGAAAGGTGTAGAATTAGGAAAGATTGTGGATTAGGTGCGGAGTGGACAGGGGACATATTTTAATATCTCAAATGATGGAGTGTTGAGATTTTGTCCAAACTATGTGTACCTGTTGATGTTGAGATTAAAAGAACTATCCTGGAGGAAGCGCATTGTTCCATTTATACAGTACACCTAGGAAGCACTAAGATGTACATGGATTTACGAGAGTCTTTTTGGTGGGATAATATGAAAAAAGAAATTGTTGGATACGTGGAGTAGTGTTTGATGTGCCAACAGGTGAAGGCTAAGCATCATAGACTAGCAGGACCGTTGCAACCACTTCACATCCCCGAATGGAAGTGGGAGCATATTTCTATGGATTTCATTTCAGGGTTACCACTGGCACTTCATGGATAAACGCCATCTGGGTAGTCGTTGACCGATTGATGAAAACTACCCATTTTCTTCCCATCAGAGTTACCTACTCCATGAGTAGATTGGCAGAGCTATATATACAAGAGATAGTCATACTGAATGGCATGCCAGTGTCCATCATATCATATCAGGACCCACGATTCATATCTTAATTCTGGAAGAGTTTACAAGGAGCCTTGGGAGCTTAGCTGACATTTAGTACAACATTTCATCCTCAGACCAATGGACAGACAGAGAGGACCATACAGATACTGGAAGACATATTGCGGACCTATGTGTTAGACTTTGGTGGTAGCTGGATCCAGTATTTGCCTCTAGTTGAATTTGCTTATAATAACAGCTATTGGGCTAACATCGAAATGAAACTGTATGAAGTATTGTATGGTCGGAGGTACCGATCTCCATTATACTGAGACGAGATTAGTGAAAGGAAAATTTTGGGGCTAGAGATTGTGTAGCAAACTTCTAAGAAAATCAAACTCATCCGAGAAAGGATCAAAATAGCCTAAAGTCGACAGAAAAGTTATGCTGACACTCACCGACGAGAGCTGGAGTTTGGTGTGGGGGATCATGTATTCTTGAAAGTTGCATCAATGAAAGGAATTATGAGATTTGGGAAAAAGGGTAAGCTAAACCCTAGGTATATTAAGCTGTTTGAGATATTAAAAAGAGTTGGTCCAGTTACCTACAAGTTGGCATTACCTTTGATATTGTCAAGAATCCATGATGTATTCCAAGTATCTATGTTGAGGAAGTACGTCCCAAATCTCTCATATGTGATTAGTTATGAATCACAGGAACTCAAAGACACCCTGTCGTATGAAGAAGTACTTGTTCAGATTCTAGACCGGAAGGAACATGAATTACGCACTAAAAGGATCCCATTGGTAAAGGTACTCTGGCGCAATCACGCAGTTAAGGAAGTTTCATGGGAGTTAGAAGAGAAAATGCGTCATAGATATCCACACTTGTTCAGTAGGACCCAACGTTGAACCAGTTAAGGTAAAGGTAAAAAAATTGTTTTGACTATTATCCTGTACAATATAGGGTAGTTAGTTATGAGTTAGTGTTTTTGGTTTTAGGTTATGAATCGTTTTGGGAGAGTTTTCTTTGATTAGTTGTAATATGTCAGGACCTCTATTGTAACCACGGTATTCTTCCGCTATAAGTGATAGTTATTAATAAATTTGGGACGAGATTGCTATGTGGGCGGCCGCCGACTCTTTCTAGAGTCGGGTAAACAATTTTGTAATTTCCAAAGGAGATTGCAATAAGTAACGATTAGCAAATTTTGGGGACGAAATTTTTATAAGGAAGAGAGAATGTAGTGATTCTAAAAATAATAATAAATAATAAATAAAATAATAAATATTAATTTAATAAAATAAAATAAAATAATAATATATTAATATAATATAATATAATTTAATAATATTATAATTTATATATATATATATATATATATATGAAAAGCAATTTCTTCTAGAAGGATTCAATTTCATTCAATTGAATCAACCCCCCTTTTCATCTCTCTGCGCATACCCCCCACCTTCTCTCTCTCTTTCTCTCTCCTCAAGAACTTTTTCTCTCTCTAAAATTTTTCTCCATCCATAAGCCAAATCGAAAAATGAACACCACCACAGGGCCTTAGTTTCGATTCTCAACATTTTAATTGGAGCAGATTCGTGATTTGGAGATCCTAGGCACCACTCTAAAGTTAGGGTAAGGAAGATGAATTAAATCAGTTGTTTTTAGAATTTAACCACTTATTGGGAGTATATGGGCCTAGGAATGTTAATATGGTTATCATCCTAGGGTTGAGCTGATTAAATTAAGTTATATGAATACAAGGTTTTGTGTGAACGTCACAGACACTGTTTTAGGATCCCTGTAGGCATTTCTCCAGGAATCAGGTAAGGGGATAGATTATGTCAGGTATTTTTAAAAGAAATTTACCAGTTAAAATACAGTATTTGATTACAGAAATTATATGTATGATTTTTCTAGATAATCAGGTATACGAAAATTGTGTTTATAATTTAATATGTATTTTTTGGAAACCAGGTGTTAGAGTTGAGTAAACCTTATAAGTTGATTTAATATTATTTTTCAGCAAAATATGTTCTTCCCATATAGTTAGAATATTGTACACTAATACTCACTTGCGTGGCATGAGTATGAATATTTTACAGTATATATATAAGCTGGCCAGAATATTTTATGATTACATATAACAAGTACGATTTGATAATGATTTTTTGAAAATGCTATAAACATTACATAAATTATGATATTGTTCAGTATAATATGACAGTTCAGCTGGCCCTGTAACTCCCCGAATCGTTAAACCCGGGTCCGGTGCGTTATACCTGATAAAATCTCTAATAATCCATAATCCATAATATATGCAGCGGAAATATAACCATAATCTCCATATAACATAATATCAGAGTTTACTAATTCTAACTATCAACCATAATAAATTAATCATCCACCAGTATTCAAATATATGCATGTCTCCAAACCATTATTCACTAATATCAGTATGTTTCACAACTATCCTTTCATAACTGACTTAAAACATAAAATATACATATCAAAATTAACATAAAGATATACCATTTTTCTTATATCTTCCAAAAATGTTATAAAATCTTGAGCTCTCAAGCTCAATCCTGAGAAATCTTGAAAAAAATGAATTCATATTCGAGTGAGACATATCTCAGTAAGGGAAGAAACAATATATTAAAACAGTGTGTGGCCAACATGAGTTTATATATAACATATTATTTAACATTTGAAAATCGTTAACACAATTTCTGAAATCATTCCCTGAACCTAATCAAACACATACAAATGTTTAACCCATGAGATTACCCAAGGATAGGGGTGATTACCCACCCATACAAGTAGCACCCCTCTGCTCTGATACTTAGGTAACCCTAAGGTCACAATTAAAACATATCAGAGCACTCACCTTACTCAGTAAGCCCTCAAGTGTTAAATTGATCTCGTACTCACACATTCAACAATAGTTTATCGGTAAAGACCCTAAGGATAGAGAATTCTACCCGCCCATACAAGTAGGTTCCCTCTGCCCTAGTGCGTTATGCGGCTACTGCCACATTTGTAGCTACTAGTGCACTCGCCTTACTCAGCAAGCCCTCAGGCGAAGAGTGTGCCCTGCCCAAACGTAGCATGTTCTACATACATACATACTTCTAATATCATAATACATCATTCTTTTCTATCATTATACATTCATGCACATTCATTCCTGTTCATAACTTAACTTTGTATTTCGTTTCACTTTAAGTGACTCTTTCCCATTTACATCATTTACCTTTGTTATTTCATTTCATTGTCATTTCATCTTCATTTCATTGCATAACATTTCATTTCATTACTTCGTACTATAGTTGGTCTTTAGCCATCATCAGTTAATCTACGTAGAAATGTGCTAGATCTGCTAACATAGCTCCTTTTAGCTGTCATCAGTTAGTCTACACAGAAGTGTGCTAGATCTGCTAACATGGCTGTCCTTCAACTGTCTTACATTTACATGGTTGCATTTAACATACACAGGCAACATTGTCCATATCATATTTTATTTTCATTACTTTACTTACTTAACCTGCATCTCATACATTTAACATATATTTGCACACAACATTCTATTTACTCATGCCACACAATTTAGGAATAAAATTTTTACACTGCCTGTAAAATAAGCCAACCAATATTTAATGTTTATATACTAAAAATACCTTTCATGTCTTACATAAATATTCTGAAAATATTTTTCCACTTTCATCAGTTCATTTTCATACATACATATCTAATAAACAGCCATAAACTCGAAGGAAATATAATTTAAATGGCTGGCATTTTACCCATACTGAAACATATACACGTACATATAACACAATTTTTTTTTCCATTAAATTCATAAAAATTTTGATTTAATATATATTTTTTCCCTTACCTGGTTTCTTGAACTACGCCAACAGGGACTCTGAAAAATACCTGCGGCACTCACTCGGACCCTGAATCAAAAATTCCTAACTCCAATAAATTATTTCTGAATAAAATATTATTTAAATATTTCCTAGAGCCATAATTCCTGAATAAATAAATATACCCTTAAATTTAGCCAAATTGTCAAATTTTCCAAATCCCACTCTTGCTTTGGAGTAGGGCCTACAAAACCCCAATTGAAAAATTACCTACGTCAAAATGACGTCAACGATGATTAGGACCCCATGGTGGTGCCTGATCGTCGATTCAATAGCAAATTTAATCAGAAATTAAGAAATTAAGAAAAATATACCTTTCCCCAGGAATAGGGCCTAAGTCGTTCCCGCGACAAATCTGCCCCAGTAGAAATGTTGGTGGCGGAGTTACGAATCTAACGACACCTTCCATTTTTCGATCGGCGCTCGTTAGGCTTGCGAAATTGAGGAGTGAGAGGAGGAGGATGGAGAGACGACGGAGAGCCTGCGAGAAGCTGACAGAGAAGAAAGAATCGCCTGGGGGAGGAGCACTGCAATCTCAATTTGAGATTTACTCCAGGAAGCTTCCTGAGGAAGCTTTTAACAACATATATATTATACTTTTAACTTTTATATACATACATATATATATATATATATATATGTTTATATATCTTTATTCTAATTTTTTTTTTTTTACTATTCTTTTATTTATTTATTTTAATAATGTTTAATTAATTCATTAATTAATTAATAATTTTTTTTTCATACTATTTCTTTTTATTTGTTTATTTAATATATTAATTTAATAGTGTTTAACCACTTAATTAATTAATAATTTTAATTAATTATTTTTTTTTTAATTTTTTTTTTCAGGTTATTACAGGCCCAGTGTCGTGATAGTTTAGCCGGCCTAGTGCCGTGATAATTTAGCCGACCTAGTGCTGTGATAGTTTAGCCAGCCTAGTGCGATGACAGTTCAGCCAACTTTGTGCCATAATCAGTTATGATATAACAATTTATTTAGAAATTATGATATGACAGTTTTTACATAGAAATATGGAAACGAGATATGTTACAATTATATTATATATTATATGTTAGTAGAACCCCGATGGATTAGTTTAGATTTAGAGCACGGTACCATAGCTATTATTGCATATTAGTGCCACCACACGTCTTAGATAGAGTGTTGGTGTATGGTAGACGTTTGGGCCATTGAAGAGTAGTATATCCCTTTTGGTAGTCCAAACCAGGTTTGTAACGCCCTGAACCCTTAAACCCGGGTCCGGCGCGTTATACCTGATAAAATCTTGACATTCCATAATCCATAACATACATACATACATACGCAGCGGAAAACATAAACATACTCTCCATATAACATATTCCATAATACCGTAATACCAGAGTTTTCTATTTTCTATCTATAAATCCATAAAATCCAACCATCACCTGCATTTCCATATATTCAAACATCTCCAAAACATTTCAGTATGTTCACAACCATTTCTCTCACAACATCCTTAAAACATAACGACATAAAACATAAAATATAAATATTTACATCTCCAAAATAGTATCAATATATATACCCTATTTTTTATATAGTCCTCAAAAATGCTAAAAATACCCTCGAGCTCCTAAGCCCGACCTTGAGGATGTTCTGAAAAAGAAACATTCATATTCGAGTGAGACACATCTCAATAAGGGAAGAAACATACATATTAAAACAGCGTGTGACCAACATGAGGTAAATAGATATAATTTTAATTACATTTGCAAATCATCACAAAACTTTAAAATCATTTTTTGAACCTACCAAACACATACAGAGATTTAACCCATGAGATTTCCCAAGGATAGAGGTGATTACCCACTCATATAAGAAGCACCTCTCTGCTCTAATACTTAGGTAACCCGAAGGTCACAACTAAAGCATACTAGGACACTTACCTTACTCAGTAAGCCCTAAAGTGTTAGATTAATCTCGTACTCACGCATTCAACAATAGTTTACCGGCAAAGACCCTAAGGATAGGGAAATCTACCTACCTATACAAATAGGTTCCCTCTGCCCTTATACGTTATGCAGCTACTGCCATATCTAAAACTACTAGTGCACTCGCCTTTCTCAGCAAGCCCTCAGGCGAAGAGTTCGCCTTGCCCAATCGTAACATGTTCTACATACATAAATACTTCTAATATCATAATATATCATTCCTTTCTGTCAGTATACCTTCATACACGTTCATTCATGTTCATAACTTACCTTTACATTTCGTTTCACTTTAAGTGACTCTTTCCCATTTACATCATTCACGTCTCACATTTCATTTCATTGCATTGTCATTTCATTGCATAACATTTCATTTCATTACTTCGTACTACAACTGGTCTTTAGTCATCATTTGTTAGTTTCCACATAGAAATGCACTAGAATCTGCTACAATTATTTTCCACATAGAAATGCGCTAAAATCTGCTAACATGACTGTCTTTTTCAGCTTTCTTACATTTATATGGTTGCATTTAACATACACAAACAACATTGTCCATATCATATTTTATTCATAACACTTTACTTGCTTAGCCTGCAACTCATACATTTAACATATATTTGCACCGAATCTCATGCCACACAATTTAACAGTAAAATTCATATACACTCCTTAAAACTAAATCAACCAATGTTTAACATTTATATACTAAAAATTCATTTCATTCCTTACTTAAATTCCTTAGAAAATTTCTTTTCACTTTCATTCATTTACTTTCACATATACATAACAATATAAACATCTCTAGGCTCAAAAAACATAAATTTCATGGTTGGCATTTTAAACAAACATATAAACATATATACATAAATAACACATAATCCATTTTAATTCATGAAAAACCTGATTTAATATATAAATTTCCCCCGTACCTGACTTTCGAACTACGTTGGCAGGATCCCCAAACCGATACTCGCAGCGTTCACTTGGACCCTAAATCCAAAAATCCTAACTTAATAAAAATAAATTCCAATTAACTTAAATCTTAAGGAAAAATACTTATTTACTACTTTCTAAGCTCCAAATAACAACATTCCTTAAAAAAAATCTCAAAATAAATCACTTACCCGATTTTGGGATGTTTCTCAAACCTCACAACCCAACGATTAGCTCCTACAGCCTTACAAAGAATGATCCCACGAACCTCGTGGTGGTTCTGGATCTTTAAACGGGTCAAAATCGGCCCGAAATTGAAGAGAGAAGGCTGGGGGGATCGTTTTTAGAGAGAGAGAGAGAGAGAGAGAGAGAGAGATCGAGAATTCACGCTGAAAATGAAGAAAAACCTTTTTTATATGCAGGGCTTTGTTGACGAGACATGTGGGTTCATCGACAAGGCACTGTAGAGTCTTCGTTGATGAGAAGATACCCTCGTCGACAAAATTCAGGGTTTCCAAAATTCTCTCTCAGAATTTCTTCGTCAACGAGAAGCAGACTTCGTTGACGAGCTTAGAAGGACACTCGTCAATGAATACAGGACATTCGTCGACGAGGCTTGCTTTTCCTTCTAATTTGTTTCCTTTTTCCTTTATTATCCATTAATCCATTTCATTTATCATATTTTCTAATTATTTAAATTCCTGGGCCATTACAAGGTTAGGGTGGCTAATTGTGCTTACATACGAGTCAGTTTTGGCTTAATGTGGTAGGTTAGCCATTACTAAGTCCCTCCTATGGACTGCACAACCCAATCATGTGGGGGTAATACATGACATCAGCAAGTTATCCATTTAGGGAAAAATTTCAGTATTATACATATATAGTAGATGATTTACATGTATATAGAAATTTATTATGCCAGAGTAAGTTTATGTTGAAAAATATGATTTTACCAGTCTCATATAAGTATGAGTACAAATTTACATGATTTATCAGTTACAGTTAATTATTTGCAGTATATGTTTATAACACACTAGAACTCATGTGGGCCACACACTGATGATAATTTATCACATCTTACTAAGAGGTGTCTCACCCAAGAATTTAAACATTTCAGGAAACCCAAACAACTGTGTGGAAAGAGCTCCAAGATAGAGAAGGCCTTGGTACCATAATATCAGGGTAAGTGCTTTGAGTTGGAGAATATGTTTTGTGTAATCCCTATAATATTTTATGGATTTTTAGGGGACATGTATGTATATTTATGGAAATAGTAGAACTCTGGTATTTTATGTGAGATACAGGTACGTTATGTTTTCCGCAACATGAATAGTATGTATTTAAGAATAGGTATACCCTCGGTACCCCACTTTTGGTCCGAGTTGACATTGTAGTTATTATTATTAATGGTATAGGAGCATATTTTTAGCAGAATTCACATGGTCGTTACTGTCTAATATCAGAACAAATTTATTCGTTACATATACTTTAGAACAAAATACAATAAAAGAAGAAATTTAAGAATAGAGATAATAATTATTCCTTTTATACTCCATATTCTTTCATCCAATATGTAATCGGAAATAAATAGATACTCCTATAATGAAATTCAAAAATAATTATTTATTATCTGTTAGCCCTGTCAGCTACACTATCTTGGTTTATATGTTTTGATGATATTAACCGATTTGTTGTTTCTAGTATTTTCCATCCTTGCAGATCTTATCTAGTATAGGTATAAAGTGTCGGATACACAAAGGTACCAAATCAGAAGCAAAGATTGGACTTAGTAGACATCAAATAGAAAAGATCGGAAGGACACTAACTCAAAAGCACTAAAGCACATCCCGGAGTTTTTATTGTGTATAAATTAATTGTAATAAGGGTTGTGTGAGTGAGTGCGTATTATAACTCTTGCAGTGTGTGTCTTGCATGATTTCTAAGTAAGAGTTGAGTCATTGCATAAGCATACTAGGACACATGAGCATATAGGATCTGCACAAAAGTAACAAACTCACAATTCATAGTTTTCAAAGTAAAAACAAAGAGGTTGTCAAAATAATCCTATACTCAATTAATTTTTCAAAATGGAACAAGTGTTAAGTAATGTATGAGTTATAAACATTTTCAAAACTTGGTCTCGATTTTACAAAACTAGCTCTACATCCTAAAGTCCTAAAAGTCAAGCATATTTTCAATAAAGGACATACTAAGCATATAAGATATCGAAACGAGTTTTCAAATATGTTTTCATAAAACAAGATATCTTATATTTATGGAAAAACTCACTTGGACAAGTTTTAATCTTCATTAGACTCAATATATTTCATATACTTTTGTCCAAGAATTTTTTAAGTCATTAAACCGCTTTTTGCCAAGGAAAAACAAAGCAATCATCACTACCGTAGTGCAGCCTTGAGTCTTGAATACTTTTCGGTATTTTGGGTATAATTTTTTCTAAAAAAGTCCAAATGGGACGATATTGGTGTCCCTGGAAATCTAAGACAAAATTCCACAACTTTCATGTTAATCACTTTTTCTGATTCACGGACCTCGTTGACGAATAAAGGGGATTCGTTGACAAGGCGCAGTGTATAGTTAGTTGACGAGTGCAGGGCCTAGTCGACGAATTCAACGGGCAGAACCGCTCCAATGAGCAGAAAACGGCTACTTTATCAAATAAAAAAGTTTTTCTTCTCCCCCAACGCCTAGTTAACGGCTCCTTTGGCTTTTGGGCTATAAGTAGAAGCTATTAGACTTGTATTAACATGGTTTTGAAGGTCTTTGATCATTGTTAGTAAAAAACATCATTTTATACAAAACCTAGCACATTGCATATTAGTTCTTCGTTACATATGCTCATTCTCACTTGCTCACTTATTGTGTTTGATTCAATTCTTGAGAGAATAGTGTGAGGTTTGAGTTGTAAATTATATTTGCTCATTGTAAGGAGCATTCTTTGTAATCTTCCATCTTCTTGTGAAAGGTTCTTTGTGAACCAAGTTGTAAGGTTCTTTGTTAACCGAATCGGTAAAGACTCTTTGTGAGCGGTAAGGATTTGTTCCCGAGTTTGTAAGGCTTACTCCCCTGCAGAAGGAGGGCCAAGAAATATTGAATGGCGATGTGGGCGGGGGTTTCCGAGGAATACAAATAACCTCTGGTTTTTTTCAGATTTGGCGAGCATCCGGAATAACTAGTGAATTACAACTCTATTGTACCGCAATTGGTGCATTGATCCTTGGGGCGTTAATGTTTTTTGCTGGTTGGTTCCATTATCACAAAGCCGCTCCAAAATTGGCGTGGTTCCAAGATGTAGAATCCATATTGAATCACCATTTATAGTGGATTGTAGAATCCTTGGCTTGGTGCTAAGGTGTGGACGTAGGCTTGGTGCCAAACCACGTAAAAATACTTGTGTTGTTCTTTCTTTCCCTTACACTCTTTATTTTATATCTTGTGCATGATTTATATTTATATTGCGATATAATTTCTTGTATCTTGTCAAGAGTTTTTATTTTGTAGAAAAATACGTATTCCACGAAAAGAGTCTATTCACCCCCCTCTAGACTATATACTCCGGGCTGAGACTCCCAACAAGTGGTATCAGAGCGAGGCGCTTGTATTTTCGAAGTAAAATCCAGAGCTTAAAAGATCAAATGGAGCATTCGGTGAGCACCTCTTCGTATGGACGATCCATTTATCAACCACCAATGTTCAACGGTTCAAACTACCAAGCGTGGAAAAATCAAATGTCCGTATTCATTCAAGCATATGACTTGGATTTGTGGGAGATCATTTCCAAAAGTGACTTCTCAATCAAAAACAAAAATGAGGATATTCTAAAGACTTTATTCGAACAATCACCAAGTGAAAAAAGGTTCTTTGAGCTAAATTTTAAAGCAAAACATATTATTTTTTGTGGTTTAAATGATGAGGTACATAGTCTTATTTGTGAATGTCAAACCGTAAAAGAAATGTGAGATGTACTTGAAAACATCTATGGAAACACATCACAAAATGAACAATCAAAAATATGCATGCTAGTGAGAGAATATGAAATATTTAAATTAAATGATGGTGAAGAAATTTCTTCCATGCTCACTTGCTTCACACGCCTCATAAACAACTTGAAAGCATTTGGTAGAATTTATTCATTAGAAGATTATATTCAAAAAATTCTCCAATCTTTACCTAAGTCGTCTATGACCATTGAAGAAGTAAGAAATCTAGAAAAACCTAAGATAGAAAATGGTTTTGTCTTAAAATCATCTTGTACTAATCAATAAGAAATAATTGAAGATAATGATATTGCATTCTTCATAAGAGAAGTTAAGAAACTTTTAAGTAAAAGAATGCAGCAAAAAAAAAAAGTCATGCATTGAATGTTGCGATTGTATTAACTCTAGGCATGATATGATAAATTGCCCCCTAAATCAAAATGAAGAAAATTTTCTAAATGGGGATCATAATGCCATAAAAGGTGCTACTTGGGATCAAATTGATGGATTAGCCACGGATGATGAAAATGAGAAAGAAGCATATCCTTACTTCATGGCTAACGAATAAGAAGATAAAGTAAGTTCGGATGAGGAGGATTATGCACCTTCATATGATGAAATTGTGAATAGTTGTGTTAAATTGTTTGATGAATTACTTTTAGTAAAACGGAAGAATAAAAATGTTGAGAAAGAGATTGCTTTGTCAAAACAAATAGAATTTTGTTTAAAAGAAGAAAATGAATCCCTTAAAAGGAAAAATGAAGAGTTTGTTTTAAATTCTCAAAAAGAGCATGAAACTTTGAAAGAAAAGATAAAAAATTTGGAAGGAAAATTGTCAAAATCCAAAGGCAAGAAACCTTGTCTTTGTTCTATCTTGAAAGAAAAAAGTTGTTCTTTAAAAGGGAAAATGAGGAGCTTATGGATAAAGCTAAAAAATATCATGAAATTCTTCAAGGGGAAGTAGGAATTTTGAAAAATAAAATTGAAAATTTTTTGAAAGAAAATACTCTCTTAAAAAACAAAGTTGAAAATCATGGTAAAATCATAAGAGGAAAAGAAAACATAAATAAATCTTTGGAAGTTAAGAAAAATAATGTTTCTAAAAAGAATTCAAAATCCTCTCCTAAATCACAAGGTTATGCCTCAACAAGCAAAAATAATGCAAATAAGTCAAGACCCTCACATGAAAACAAGATTTGTGTATATTGTGAAAAGAATGGTCATGTTAGATATTTTTGCCCATTTAGAGGAGTTAGAGGCAAAGAAAGAAAAATGGAATGGGTTGTGAAGAAAAATCCATTGAGACCCAAGGAGTAATGGGTACCAAAAGGAAACACATGAGCTCTTTGAATTGTTTCTTTAGGACCTAGGATTAGGAATTAGGATTAGGTAGATTTAAACCCCACCTAGGTAAAAGTATTTAATAAGCGAAAAATCTCAAATTTTGAACTATTTAAATTACTTTGTTGAGAACTTTTGAAAAACATGCCAATATTGATGAGTTCAAATTATAAAACCAATATGATGCTTTAATTGTATATGTCATTATCAATTGGTTCCTTTTTGAAAATGTTGGCTATTATTTATGGGATAAATAGCATGTGCTCTCAGTTTATTAAATGGAAATACCTTGTTTTTCTCATATAAGTTTCTAAGGTTTAGAATTTAAGTTCAAAGACATGTTATATAGGTAAATCCGTCTCTTATGGAAAAGAGAAGTATTTCTTAGTCACATAATTCGTTTTGATGATATATGTTCTTGTTTGAATACATAGTAGAATGTTTAAACATAGCATTCATGAATTGAGTTTTAGTAAAAGTAATCATAACAAGTGACATTCTAAAATGAAGCATTTGTTTGTGATATCATATGTTTGAGGAATACCTTCCCATTAGTGGCAAATTAGGAGAACATGTCTCCTATTTTCTAAGAGCATTGTCAAATAAAACCAAGTTAATTGAAAAGGTATATTTTCCTCCTTATACTTTATCTCATGTCATGATTCATGATTTACATCTTGTGTTAACAAATCATGTGTTACATTTGCATGCTATCTTATGAGACATCTTAAAAGAAATTTTTTTACTCATAAGATTCTTGTTAGGTTATAAGGAACTATAATGTTTTAAAAACTTAAATAGTGTTTTGTGCTTAAAATTTTAAATTTTAGTATACATTATTATTATACTAAGAACCTTAGGAAAATCAAACCAATATGAGAACTTTAGTGAAACATCCAATCTATTTCGCTTAATATAATAACCAATACTATCATATAATAACCAATCATAATGATATATATATATATTATTATGATTGGTTATTATATGATAGTATTGGTTATTGCATACTTAAGTAAACCCCCTAAATGGAGAAATGATCTTAACTAGTTATATATTTTTTAAATGCTATATACATATGTTTTTGTATGAATATCTTAAAACATAGTATATTTTGTCCATCATACAAAATTGAGCTTTTGCGAATTAATTATAGACTTTGCACATATAACCCTAAACTCATCTTGAAGCTTAAATGATTAATATATTCAAAAAGATCATAAAATATTTGTGCTTGGGTTGTATACTTGAAGGGAAGTAGCAAATTTAAAGTTCATCCAATAAATACTTCAGTGTATTGTGCTTATTTTGGAAATATCTTTTTTTTTTTTATATATTGGATGCTTCACGTGAACTGAATGCTTACTATCCATTACTTTCTAAATGTTATATTATTTGATGAATAGTTTATATTGATTGAATATACTGAACTGCATGCTTGATTTGAACATAATTTACTTGGTTGATGCAGATTTGTGCATTGCATGTTGGTAGTTGACTAGGTCTGGCATGTTAAATTCATTGATCTATTTTAGACATACATGCTAGTTAGTCAACTGAAATTATGACTTCATAAGACTTATTTTTTAAATTCTAAATACTTTTGAAAGTCTTATGCAGTATTAGTATGGTGATCAAGTTGAACTTAGTGTTTTAACCTTAAGTGGTCACTTAGACTGATTCATGCACATTGTCATTAATGAATATTTATAAATGATGCATGATAAAAAGATTATTTACATGAAGATTCATTGGTAATTATAAGTCTTTGCATGTTAAATGATCATGGCTTGAAATCCATTGCATGTGGGTTGAACTTTATGAATTTTTTATAATGCATGTTGAATAATTGAATAGGTAGTGGTACATGTTGAATCCTAAACATTGTATGCTATATTGAAAAACATGCAAAATTTTCAATAATCCTTTGAATTTTCCTAGAATGCTCTAAATTATACACATGCTCTTTACCAAGTTGTTTGGACACATTTACCATGCTTAAATTATAAGCATGAATATTTTGTGCTTATTTTGAAAATGTCCATTCTTGAATGATCTTTGAATGATTGATCTACAACAAATGGTTTAACTTCTGAATCATTATTCATGAGTTTGGAAGGAAGCCAATCTAGGATTTTCTAATATTATGGTTTAGCACCCAAAATTTTGGTATATGTGTTTAGCACACACTCACCTCACCACCATGGAAACTAGTCTTAATAGGCTCTTAGAATATTTTTAAGATAAATGATTAGCACCTCTCTTTTTGATGATGATCAAAGGGGGAGAAGATATTCGAAGTTACCTATATGTGAGGGAAAACATGATGTATGTGTGGGGGAAAATATGGAATGCATGTTAAAAGCTCGAATGAACGTGAATTATTTTTATGCCTCATATGCATATAGTAAGGGGGAGCAAATTATAAATATCATTTAACAATATGCATAAATTAAGGGGGAGTGCATAAATTAAGGGGGAGCTTTAAAACATACCCCATATAGAACACCAATGGTTTGTCATCATAAAAAAGGGGGAGAATGTTAGTTTTAGAGGTTACGTAAGTTTAATTGTCTTGTTTTGATGATAACAACCCATTAGTGGTTCTAAATAAGATTATCTTTGCATAATAAGCCTTAGTAAGAACAAATACAAATGCAAAGATTAAGTAGATTCTTAATAGGTTAGACATCATCAAAAAGGGGAAGAATGTTAGCCCTGTCAGTTACACTATCTTGGTTTATATGTTTTGATAATATTAATCTATTTGTTGTTTCTAGTATTTTCCATCATTGCAGATCTTATCTAGTATAGGTACAAAGTGTCAGATACACAAAGGTACCAAATCAGAAGCAAAAATCGGACCTAGTAGACATCAAATAGAAAAGATCGAAAGGACACTGACTCAGAAGCACCAAAGCACATCTCGGAGTTTTTATTGTGTATAAATTAATTGTAATAAGGGTTGTATGAGTGAGTGCGTATTATAACTCTTATGGTGTGTGTCTTGCATGATTTCTAAGTAAGAGTTGAGTCATTGC
Source organism: Malania oleifera (assembly GCF_029873635.1). NCBI lineage: Eukaryota > Viridiplantae > Streptophyta > Magnoliopsida > Santalales > Ximeniaceae > Malania > Malania oleifera. The sequence goes on from NC_080418.1 coordinate 144,781,111, forward strand.
ATAAGCATACTAGGACACATGAGCATATAGGATCTGCACAAAAGTAACAAACTCACAATTCATAGTTTTCAAAGTAAAAACAAAGAGGTTGTCAAAATAATCCTATACTCAATTAATTTTTCAAAATGGGACAAGTGTTAAGTAATATATGAGTTATAAACATTTTCAAAACTTGGTCCCGATTTTACAAAACTAGCTCTACATCCTAAAGTCCTAAAAGTCAAGCATATTTTCAATAAAGGACATACTAAGCATATAAGATATCGAAACGAGTTTTCAAATATTTTTTCATAAAAAAAGATATCTTATATTTATGGAAAAACTCACTTGGACAAGTTTTAATCTTCATTAGACTCAATATTTCATATACTTTTATCTAAGAATGTTTTAAGTCATTAAAACGCTTTTTACCAAGGAAAAACAAAGCAATCATCACTACCGTAGTGCAGCCTTGAGTCCTGAACATTTTTTGGTATTTTGGGCATAACTTTTTCTAGAAAAGTCCAAATGGGACGATATTGGTGTCCTTGGAAATCTAAGACAAAATTCCACAACTTTCATGTTGATCACCTTTTCTGATTCAGGGATCTCGTTGACGAACACATGGGATTCGTCGACGAGGCGCAGTGTATGGTTAGCCGACGAGTGCAGGGCCCAGTCGACGAATTCAACGAGTAGAACCGCTCCAATGGGCGGAAAACGGCTAGTTTACCAAATAAAATAGTTTTTCTTCCCCCCAACGACTAGTTAACGGCTCTTTTGACTCTTGGGTTATAAATACAAGCTATTAGACTTGTATTAACATGATTTTGAAGGTCTTTGATCATTGTTAGTAAAAAACATCATTTTATACAAAATCTAATACATTGCATATTAGTTCTTCATTACATAGGCTCATTCTCTCTTACTCACTTATTGTGTTTAATTCAATTCTTGAGAGAATAGTGTGAGGTTTGAGTTGTAAATTATATTTGCTCATTGTAAGGAGCATTCTTTGTAATCTTCTATCTTCTTGTGAAAGGTTCTTTGTGAACCAAATCGGTAAAGACTCTTTGTGAGCAGTAGAGATTTGTTCCCGAGTTTGTAAGGCTTGTTTCGCTGCGGAAGGAGCGATTATAGTGGATTGTAGAATCCTTGGCTTGGTGCTAAGGCGTGGACGTAGGCTTGGTGCCGAACTACGTAAAAATACCGGTGTTGTTCTTTCTCTCCCTTACATTCTTTATTTTATATCTTGTGCACGATTTATATTTATATTGCTATATAATTTCTTGTATCTTGCAAAGAGTTTTTATTTTGTAGAAAAAATACGTATTCCATGAAAAAAGTCTATTCACCCCCCCGCTAGACTATATACTCCGGGCTAGAACTCTCAACATTATCTATTCCCTATTATGAACTCATAAAAACTTCGCACTATCATTTACTACATGTTAACAACAATTTTTTTTAATCATAATCTACAATGTAGCTAATCATAATCTACAATGTAGCTAATCTATTCTTAGTAATAGACATTTCAAGAATTAAATATAATCTCGTTGTGTATTTGAAGTCACCCTCCAAGTACCAAGAATTATCAAATTAAATTATATAAACAATTCATAATTTTTATTTTTGGAATTGTTCTTTCTACAATCATATCATTGCATCTCTCTCTACATATAAGGTTATCCCAAAGTCATTTTAAACTTAATTTTTTAATATTTAAAATTTTCTAAAAAAAGTATAAGCATTTTCAGCATTTGAGTCTGACCCTCATACACCAATTTGAGTGGCCCAACTACGAGTATAGATTTCATATCTTGGATTTGAATTTGAATGAATTTGAACAAATTCTAATATAATTCTAACTCGATTTAGTTCAATTTTACAATTTGATTTTTTTATTTTTCTTGCTCACCCTTACTAGTTACTATCTTAAAATTTTTACATCATCTAAAATATTCGCAGGTGTGTGCGAAGGAGAGTGTGAGGAAGACAAAATTTCAACATAGAATTGAAATAAATGATATAAGATATCTTTGAATTTTTAAAATACAAGAAGGATTCTTTTTATCACATTGAGAAATACTTATCTTGCATTTGAGAGTTTATTTTCAAAGTTTTGAATTGGATTTTTTGAGTTTGGAAAAACATATAGTACAAACTTATATCAAGTTTCATCCAAATTCTATAAAATTTTTGAGACTTGAAATTCATACTCTCAAATCCTATTTTAGAAAAAAAAAAAAAAAAATCTTCCACATAGGATTTGAAATTCACCAATTGTTAATGTCAGCTAGCAGTTAATATCTGAGAAACACTTAAAAGTAATAATTTTTTCATATAAGAACTGAAACCTACTGATTGTAGGATTTCAAGTTAGCACTTGAATCATATAAATTAGAGATAATGCATGTCTTATAATATTTTAGTAGATTCAAATATTAATATAACAACTTGGAGTGATTTTAATCCTACATCGAGGAATTATTTTTTTCACATATTTTTTCTCGAACCATATAAGTAAGAAATCTTTCTTTAGTTTTAAATAATTGAATGCCTCATTAATATACTTTAATATATTTTTCCTCAAAATTGAGAAAGAAACTTGTGAAAGATAATTTTTTAATTATAAGATTGTATAGTATGCTTAGATACATTAAAATATTATAGGACTTATATAAATTTAAGGTTTCCTTCAAATTCAGAGCATTAAGAAAATAAAAAAATATTAAAAATTTATATTTTATGTTTAGTAAGATTTTGTTTGAAACTCGAAAAATATTAAGAAAATGAAATAAAAATATCAAGGAATTCACGTTTTCATATTTGGTTATCGAAAAAAGTAAGAAAATATATATATACATATATATATATATATATATTAACTTCGTAAACAAAATTTTAATTTTGCACACCATTAATATTTAATTTTTTTCAATTTTATCTTATAAAAATAAACTTTCATTGTTAATAGAATTTAATATAAAAGAAAAACACAAGAGAGAATGAAGTTCCCTATTTTTATTTTTATTTTATTTTTTTAAATAAAATTCGTGATCCAAATGGACCATTAAGTAGAGTAAAAAAATAATTAAAAAAATATTAACTTTATGAACAAAATTTTGACTTTATATATTATTAATATTTAATTTTAAAAATTTTGAATTATATTAAAATATTTTTTTTATAAAGTAGGAAATTAAGAAGAAAAATGAATTCCCATTTTCACGAACATTTTTATGCTCTTCACTCCTTGATATCCAGACGAGGTGTAAATTGTTTGCAGCGTTCACAATCAATCATGGCTCCGTCGAATCGTGTTGCCCGAAACCCTACAAAAGAATTCGGTACGTGTACCAATTTAACCCTGTAGCAGCAGTTTAGCTGTTCGTCCACACTTTTCTTAGATCACGGTGTTAGATTTGAGCATATATGTTTGATTGTTGAAGTATAGATGGCGAGACAGATCGGTAATACGAGAAAAAAAAAAAAAACGGTGAAAGAAGAAGTTCAACAGTAATAAGCAATCGAGTGATAAAGATCTGAATGATGGGAGAGACAAATATTGCTGTCATAGTCGTAAACAAGTATTCTATCATTCTAAGTCATTGGGTAATCGCCGTTATCGCAAGAATGAAAGTGAGTCTCCGGATTCTGATAAAAGGGATTGGAGTAAACTACACGAGAGACATGATGAACACAAACGTGGGCATAAAGGTAGCTGAAGGAGGCATATTGGTGGAAATCTGTATTCAAAGTTCTCTTTTGGCTGACAATTTTATTCAAACTCAACGCGATTAATATGACGAATATGCATTCGTTGCTGTTGTCAAAACCAAGGCGAATCTTGAATCATCAGAGAGAATATGTGGAATGATGAGGTTAATTTTTTCCCCCTTTGTTTCTGTTATCATGCGTTCTTACCATTGATATTAGCTTATGCATTGCTCAATATAGAGAATGTAATTGGGTATTGTTTACTATTGGTTTCATGGGCTTTCTATTTTAGTTTTTTGTTTGATCCTTACTTTTCCTTTCCTGACTGTTGTTATTATCTATTAGCTTATTAGTTCTTTGGTCTGTTGTAGTACACAATAGATGAACACAAAAGATGAAACAAAATTCAATCTTGTAAATGTTTGATGGACTATTTGCTAGTGTTGTGAGCTGCAGTTATTAGTACTGTTAAATTTATTGTACATCTTGTGAATTTATTGCTATAAAAGATTGTAAGGAATGAGCACATATGCATGAGGCTAGTGTAGTGCTCATGGAGGATAAAGGAAGGGTGTTTGGAATGCTTGGGGCACTTACAACATCAACCGATTAACGTTCCAATAAGAAAGTAATATAGTTATCATCATAGGTCGTTGGAGCGGAATATGTAAACCTAGCATAACTTGGACCGACATATTGAAGAAATTTTAAGGACACTTAACTTTTGAGGATATATTGTCCTAGATCATGCATGCAAAATGGCGAAAATGGATTCTTGGTGGTGGTGGTGGTGGTTGTTGTTGTTTTATCTTAGGAATTGACAATTTATTCAAATAGATAGCACGGTTGGATTCAGAACAGCCGAAAACCTGCGAAATGGTTCAAGTCATTCGAAAAAGGGACCTAAAATGGCTCTAAAAATCTGATCAAAATTTTTGATCAAACTCCGTTAAACTTAACAAAATATTCTCCCTTTCAACGGAATATGCCCGACACCGTTATTGGCTCCGTTTGCTGACGTGGCAGTGGGTCCCAGATGCTGATGTGGCATGGTGAGTCTCGCTATTGACGTGGCAGCTGACTGGACTTATAGCGTGCTGACGTGGCGCGTGAGGTGGTTGGTTGACTGGGCTATTGATGGGGCGCTGATGTGGTGCTAACAGGGCACTGACTGGATGTTGACGAGGCCGCTGACGGGATGCTGACATCAGCTCTTCTTCAACCTTCAGCTCTCGCCGTGGGCGCGCTGGCGCGTAAGGTCACGTGCCGACTACCGGGAGGCGCGTGGCAACGATGGCGGACTGTCGGAGGTGCGTGTGGTCGCGTGCGGCATTGTGGGACCTTTGTTCGAGCTCCGGTTTGCACCATTGGCTTCGTATCGTCGAGAGGAACATGTTGGTGGGCTCAAAACTCAGTTTTTAAATATTGGGCAGAGACTTCGATTTGGTGATTTACTCCGATCTAGCTCTGATACTAATTGTTAGGGATCTAGGAACAACAATCATACACAAGAAAAAATGGAATACCAGATTTAATGTGGTTCAGTCCAATCAGACCTACGTCCACAGAGCACACCAAGCTCACTATAAACTGGGAGAAAAATTACAAGGAGGAGGAGGCACCGCTCAACTCAACTCTCTCCCTCTCTCTCTCAACACAATTCCACTATGTTCCTCACTCTTCTTCCTCACAATTACACACACATATACATCTCCTATATATAGCCATGGATTGAGGGTGGAGTAGTTGGCTTAATTTCAACCAAGGTGTGCTGGGTTGGTGGTGGCGGCTGCCGGTCTCCTCTGAAAATCAATCAATTCAATAGAAGCGGCTGGGGGTTGGTGTTGCCAACATCTCCACCTACTGTAGCTCAACAGGGGTCGCATTGCTTTAATCTAGGCGTGTTTTTCTTTTGTTCCCTTGAATTTATTGTCCTTGTATGAGATTTTGACGGGGGTAGCTAGTAAAATAGAGTGGATTATTTGTGATTTTCTGTTGTATGTGAGTAGGGAGATTGTCAATCTAGATAGGAGAGAGGCTTGGGTCTTGGTAATTTGGTGCCTAAATATAATGTTATGATGGATAAATGATTATGGCGTTTTTCTTTGGAAACTAATTCTCTTTGGCATAGGGTTGTTAAAATTAAATTTGGTTTTCAGGAGATTGGGTAGGATGATTGTAGCTAGAGCCTCACAAGTAAGTCCATGGAAATAGATTCTTGATTGT